>NC_000073.6:42943271-43243271 GCF_000001635.26 Mus musculus
AATTAAATCCTATAAAAAATGACAGAGGCCTTTATGTGGAGAGGTGCACATTGCATGGAGCATGTACTACTGCACGGTGCCTGTAAGGTCAAAAAAACGTTGAGGCAGTCAGTTCTATCCTCCTACAATGCAAGTTTCAGGGATCAAACTCAAGACAACAGACTTGAGAACAAGGACTTTTATCTTCTGAGCCCTCTCACAAACCCAAAGGTCAGTGCTCAAGGAAACCAAAAATGTAGTCAATGTAAGGTAAGACATTTGTAATGGGTTAATTAATAACAAGGAAGAAGGAGGAAGAGCATGCTCTTGTATTCATTCCTTTTGCAATAAAATGTTATTACCATTAAAAAAAGAAGAAGAAACCTTTTTGGAGGATTCACTGTCCCTGAACTCAAGCTATAATACAGAGAAATTGTGATAAAGAAAAAACTGCATGGTATTGGTACAGAAATAGTTATCTTGACCAATGGAATTGAATTGAAGACCCACATATCTGAGGACACTTGAATTTGGCAAAGAAGCCAAAACCATACAATGGGGGAAATTTCTATTTACAAAAGTAAAAGCAAGCCGGGCATGGTGACACACTCCTTTAATCCCAGCACTCGGGAGGCAGAGGCAGGTGAATTTCTGAGTTTGAGGCCAGCCTGGTCTACGAAGTGAGTTCCAGGACAGCCAGGGCTATACAGAGAAACCCTGTCTCAAAAAACCAAAAAACCAAAAAAAAAAAAAAAAAAAAAAAGTTAAAGCAAGATTACATAAACAATTTAAATAGACCTATAAAGCCTAAGAATTAGAAGCAGACATTAAAATTACTCCAACCAAAAAAGTGAAGGACCAGAAAGTTTTAGCACAGAATTCTACCAGACATTCAAAAAATAGATAATATAAATAATATTCAAATCCCTTCACATAATAGAAATAGGATGAACATTTCCAAATTTGTCTTACAAAGCCACGATCAGTTTCATATCCAAGATTCTAAATTTCCTAACGACGAAAAAGATTATGAATCAGCTTTTCTACCTCCCGTGGGTATTTTGTTCTTCCTTCTGAGAAGGACCTAAGTATCCACAGTTTGGTCTTCCTTCTTCTTGAGCTACTTGTGGTTGTGAATTGTATCTTGGGTATTCTGAGCTTCTGGGCTACTATCCACTTATTACTGAATGCATACCGTGTGTGTTCTTTTGTGATTGGGTTACCTCATTCAGGATGATGTTTGCTAATTGCATCCATTTGCCTAAGAATTTCATGAATTCATTGTTTTTAATAGCTGAGTAGTACTCCACTGTGTGAATGTACTGCATTTCCTGTGCCCAATATGCTCTTGAGTGATGTCTGGGATATCCCAGCTTCTGGATATTATAAATAAGACTGCTATGAACATAGTGGAGCATGAGTCGTTATTACATGTTTGAGCATCTTCTGGGTATATCCCAAGGAGTGGTATAGCCAGGTCCTCAGGCAGTACTATGTCCAATTTTCTGAGGAGCCTCCAGACTGATTTCCAGAGTGGTTGTACCATCTTGCAATACCATCAGCCATGGAGGAGTGTTCCTCTTTCTCCACATCCTCACCAGCATCTGCTAAAACCTGTGTTTTTCATCTTAGCCATTCTGACTGGAGTGAGGTGGAATCTCGGGGTTTTTTTTCAGCACTTTACTTTGAGGTAGTGTCTGTCTTTGACACTGAGGTACATTTCCTGTATGCAGCAAAATTCTGGGTCCTGTTTACCCTAGCAGTCTGTTAGTCTATGTCTTTTTAATGGTAAATTGAGTCCATTGATGTTAAGAGATATTAAGCAATAGTGATTGTTGCTTCCTGTTATTTTTGTTGTTAGAGGTGTAATTATCTGTGTGGCTATCTTCTTTTAGGTTTGTTGAAAGAAGATTACTTTCCTGCTTTTTCTTTTCTTTTCTTTTCTTTTCTTTTCTTTTCTTTTCTTTTCTTTTCTTTTCTTTTCTTTTCTTTTCTTTTCGAGACAGGGTTTCTCTGTGTAGCCCTGGCTGTCCTGGAACTCACTCTGTAGACCAGAATGGCCTCGATCTCAGAAATCCACATGCCTCTGTCTCCCAAATGCTGGGATTGAAGGTGTGCACCACCATTGGCCGACATGTTCCTACTTTTTCTAGCATGCGGTTTCCCTCCATCTATTATCCTTTGTAGGGCTGGATTTGTGGAAAGACATTGTATAAATTTGGTTTTGTCATAGAATATCTTGGTTTCTCCATCTATGTTAATTGAGAGTTTTGCTGGGTATAGTAGTCTGGGCTGGTATTTGTGTTCTCTTAGGCTTTATATAACATCTTCCCAGGATCTTCTAGTTTTCATAGTCTCTGGTTAGAAGTCTGGTATATTTCTGATAGGTCTGCCTTTATACTTTACTTGACCTTTTTTCCTTACTGCATTTAACATTCTTTCTTTGTTTTGTGCATTTGGTGTTTTGACTATTATGTGATGGGAGGAATTTCTTTACTGGAGTTGTGTAGGCTTGGAGTTCTGTAGGCTTCTTGTATGTTTATGGGCATCTTTATGTTTGGGAAGGTTTCTTCTATAATTGTTGAAGTTATTTACTGGCCCTTTAAGTTGGGAATCTTCATTCTCTTCTATACCTGTTATCCTTAGGTTTGGTCTTCTCATTGTGTCCTGGATTTCCTGGATGTTTGGGCTTGGAGTGTTTTGCATTTTCTTTGACTATTGTGTCAATGTTTTATGGTATCTTCTGCACCTGAGATTCTCTATTCTATCTCTTGTATTTTTGGTAATGCTTGCGTCTATGACTCCTGATCCCTTTCCTAGGTTTTCTATCTCCAGGGTTGTCTCTCTGTGTGATTTCTTTAGTGACTTTATTTTCACTTTTTAGATCCTGGATGGCTTTGTTCAATACTTTCACCTGTTTGGTTGTGTTTTCCTTTAATTCTCTAAGGGACTTTTGTGTTTCCTCTTTAAGTGTTTCTGCCTGTTTACCTGTGTTCTTTGGTATTCTTTAAGGGAATTATTTGAGTCCTCCTTAAAGTTCTCTCTCATCATCAAGAGGTGTGGCTTTAAATATGAGTTTTGCTTTTCTGATGTGTTCAGGTATCCAGGGCTCACTGTAGTGGGAGAACTGGGTTCTGATTGTACCAAGTAGCTTTGGTTTCTGTTGCTTATGTTCTTGCCCTTGCTTCTCACCATCTGGATATCTCTGGCGTTAGCTGGTCTTTTTGTCTCTGACTGTGACTTGTCCCTCCTGCAAGCCTTTGTGTCAGTTCTCTCCAGGAAGAGTTTGGGTATGGAGAGCTGTGGCACAGGGTCAGTTCTGGGGCATGGACAGAACCCTGAAAGATCCTGTCCCCAGCTGTTCATTTGTTCTTGTGTCCAGCTCTGCCCTTCGACCCTAGGGCCAGACAGGGACTCATTGTGAAATAGTTCAGTAGATGTTCTTCACATTACCCTGAGCACTTTTTCTTTCTCTTCTGGGCACAGGATCCTTTGTGTGCACATTCCATTACACACTCAATGTCTTATGTAGTCATCCCTTTGATTCAATGGTGTGAGTTCCTGCAGCCAAACAAAGGTCAGATTCAAATAATAACTGTTGCTAAAGCAAAAAGAGGCCGTAAATTAAAAAAACAATGGTCTATGGCAGGGATTGGAGGCAGGAGAGGAAGGGAGAGAATGACGGATTATAATATCAAACATTATTTTAACTAGTGGAACCAGATTTTGTGACCCTAGAGTCTAGAGATTTGTAATACACCAAGTTTTACCCATACGTTTTCTCTCAGGATGAACATCTTAAACCTGGAAATGTGCAGTTCTTTTTACCCTGATCTTCTAGTTTGGTTGAACTACAGTAATTTGGTTTCATGATAAGTTCAGGGTTTTTGTTTTGTTTTGTTTTTTGGTTGGTTTTTAGTTTTTTTTTTTTTTTTAATTGAGAATCTTGGTTGCCTGAGGTGTGGATGAGAGAGAAAAAAGGCTAATCCAGACACTTGTTGATCATCTCAAACCGATGACCTCACTAACTGCTAATATCAACTACTGTTAAAGCAAGAATTATTTTTTTTAAAAGAGAGGGTCACTGTGATGATGGGCAGGAAGTTGCAACGGCCACTGCAAACTCCCAATTTACCAGGGTTGGGGCTTTATGGATGTAAATCAGGTGCCAATGCAAGTTTGGGCACCTGGGCTGTGAGCAGATAGCTTGTGTACACTGCCTGATTAGAACCATCAACACTCAGACCTGAGAACATTTTGAATCTAATGAAATGATTTGAATGCCTCTAATTTTCTCAGATTTCAATATTTTTTTCAAAATATTGTTATATTTTTATAACAATAAATCCCTACAGCATGTCCATTAAGCCCCACAAAGAAAGTCATTGCTCTTTTTTATATTCTAGGCAACGATTTGAAACTTTTAATGTCTCCTCTTAGTTTAGATGGTTTATTACCTTTCTCCAACTCATCGATGTTTCCCAAAATAACATTGCTCTTATTTTCTAAGTTTTCATTTTTAAAAAGAAATGGCTTTGTTTTTCTGATTAAACAATTAATGGATGTACGCCCAAACGTGCCATATGTGAAGAGACAGTATCAGACATTTAAGATATAGTAAAAGAAATGGATATGTTGGTCAAAAAAATATTATGTACAAAATGTTCTAGCGCAAAATATCCAGGAACTTTTGGGTATTATGAGAAGACCAAAATTATGAATAACAGGACTAGAGTAAGGATACCAACACAAATGTCTAGAAAATATTTTCAACAAATCCATAAAAAATACTTTTGAACCTAAAGGAGATGTCAAGAAGTATACATAATACCAAATAGATTGGACCACAAAAGAAAGTCCCCTTGCCATGTAACAGTCAAAACACTAAACATATATAACTGCGAATATTAAAAACTGAAATGGGAAAAAACAAGTAACTAACTTATATCTTTGTCTTCTAGAATTATATGTGTTTTCTCAAGAAAGACTGTAAAGCCCAAATGGTTTGGAGGCAGATTCTATGAAACCATAGAAGCCAGCCATGATTACTAAACCTAGAAAATTTCAATCACCATAAATTTAAAAAGAGTAAGATATTGAAACAATATATATCTACATACACAGCCTTATAGAAGGTAAGAGAAGAAAAAAAAATCCAAAACAAGGAGGTTAACTACACACATGAAAACACAGGAAATAAGTAATCTCACATTGTTAGCAAAATGAGGGCTGGTGAGATGGCTCAGTGGGTAAGAGCACCCGACTGCTCTTCCGAAGGTCGAGAGTTCAAATCCCAGCAACCACATGGTGGCTCACAACCATCTGTAACGAGATCTGACGCCCTCTTCTGGTGCATCGGAAGACAGCTACAGTGTACTTACATATAATAATAAATAAATCTGAAAAAAGAAAAAGAAAATACCTATATTTAACCTAAAAGTCTAGAAGTGGATTTTCTTTCTTTTCAGAGCAAGCAGGGCTAGAGCAGGCAGAGGTCCTGAGTTCAATTCCCAGCAAGCACAGATGGAACACAACCATCTGTACAGCTAAAGTGAACTCATTCATATACGTTAAACAAATAAATAAATAAATCTTAAAAAAAAAAAAGAAAACTTCGGAGGAAAACACCTCAAAAGTTTAGAGGGCTGGCAAGATGGCTCAGCAGGTAAGAGCACTGACTGCTCTTCCAAAGGTCCTGAAATCAGGCAGAGGTCCTGAGTTCAATTCCCAGCAACCACAGGTGGCACACAACCATCTGTACAGCTACAGTGAACTCATTCATATACGTTAAATAAATAAATTAATTAATAAATCTTAAAAAAAAGAAAACTTCGGAGGAAAACACCTCAAAAGTTTAGAGGGCTGGCAAGATGGCTCAGCAGGTAAGAGCACTGACTGCTCTTCCAAAGGTCCTGAAATCAAATTCCAGCAACCACATGGTGGCTCACAACTACCTGTAATGAGATCTGATGCACTGTTGTGGTACATCTGAAGACAGCTACAATGTACTTTTGTATAATAATAAATAAACATTTTTTAAAAATTTAGAGGGGCTGGCAAGATGACTCAGTGGTTAAGAGCACCAAGTGCTCTTCCGAAGGTCCTGAGTTCAAATCGGAGCAACCACATGGTGGCTCACAACTACCTGTAATGAGATCTGATGCACTGTTGTGGTACATCTGAAGATAGCTACTGTGTACTTATGTATAATAATTAATAAATTTTTTTTAAAAAGTTTAGAGAATTGAAATTTCTTCTAGAGCACCCAGTTTTCTTCATTGTCAGTATATAAGGCTGCACATCACTATGTGTAACTCCAGCTTCAGGAATTCTCACAACATTCCTGGTCTTCCTGGACCAGGAATGAATGGAGTACAAAGACACACATATAGACAAACACTCATACACAAAATATATTGATTAAATTTATTTTTGTATAAAAAAAATAGAGACAACTTATACCATAAAACTTATTTCTCAAGTTGGGTATGGTACAGAATTTCTCCCATGGATTGTCAGGATTAGTATACTAACAATGGCCATCTTGCTGAAAGCAATATACAGATTCAATGCAATCCCCGTCAAAATTTCAAATCAATTCATCATACCGTTAGAAAGAGCAATTATCAAATTCATCTGGAATAAACAAAAACCCAGGATAGCAAAAACTATTCTCAACAATAAAAGAACTTCTAGGGGAATCAGCATCCCAGATTTCAAGCTGTACTTCAGAGCAATAGTGATTAAAAACTGCATGGTACTGGTACAGTGACAGACAGCTAGATCAATGGAATAGAATTGAAGACCTAGAAATGAACCCACACATCTACAGTCACTTGATTTCTGACAAAGGAGCTAAAACCATCCAGTGGTAAAAGGACAGCATTTCCAACAAATGGTGCTGGTTCAACTGGCGGTCAAGATGTGGAAGAATACAAGTTGATCCATTCTTATCTCCCTGAACAAAGCTCATGTCCAAGTGGATCAAGGACTTCCACATAAATCCAGATACAAGATCTAGTACTGACAAATGGGACCTCATAAAATTGCAAAGCTTCTGTAAGGCAAAGGACACTGTCAATAGAACAAAACAGCAACCAACAGATTGGGAAAAGATCTTTACCAATCTTACATCTGATAGAGGGGGAATATCCAATATAAACAGAGATCTTAAGAAGTAGACTGAAAAAAAAAAAGCCAGGCGTGGTGGCACAGGCCTTTAATCCCAGCACTCTGGAGGCAGAGGCAGGCGGATTTCTGAGTTCGAGGCCATCATGGTCTACAAAGTGAGTTCCATGACAGCCAGGGCTATACAGAGAAACCCTGTCTCAAAACCAAAAAAAAAAAAGAAGTTAGATTGCAGAGTACCAAATAATCATATTTTAAAAATGGGGAATAGAGCTAAACAGAATTCTCAACTGAGGAAATTCAAAGCGCTCAGAAGTACCTAAAGAAATGTTCAAATACTTAGTCAGCAGGGAAATGCAAATCAAAATGACCCTGAGATTCCACCTCACACCAGTCAGAATGGCTAAGATGAAAAACCTAGGAGGCTAGAGAGATGCTCAGCAGTTAGGAGCACTGACTGCTCTTACAGAGGTCCTGAGTTCAATTCCCAGCAACCACATGATGGACCACAACCAACTGTAATGGGAAAAATACCCACAGTGTACTCATATAAATATAATCTTACAAAAAAATAAAAAAAAAGAGCAGGACAGTGATGGTGCACTCCTTTAATCCAAGCACTTGGGAGGCAGAGGCAGGTAGATTTCTGAGTTCTAGGCCAGCTTGTTGTACAGAGTGAGTTCCAGAACAGCCAGGGCTACACAGAGAAGCCCTGTCTAGGAAAAACAAAAAACCAACCAACCAACCAAACAAACAAACAAAAACAAAAAAATAAAAATAAAAACTCAGTTTACGGCATATGCTAGAGAGGATGTGGAGAAAGAGGAACACTCTTCCATTGCTTTTGGGATTGCAATCTGGTAAAACCACTCCGGAAATCAATCTCGTGTATCCTCAGCAAATTGGGCATAGTATTACCTGAGGACCCAGCTATACCACTCCTGGACATATACCCAGAAGATGCTCCAACATGTAATAAGGATACATCCTCTAGTATGTTCATAGCGGCCATATTTATAATAGCCAGAAGCTGTAAGCAACCCAGATGTCCCTCAACAGAGGGATGGAAACATAGTATGTGGTACATTTACACAATGGAGTACTACACAGTCATTAAAAACAATGAATTCATGATATTTTCAGGCAAATGGATGGAACTTGAGAATACCTTCCTGAGTGAGGTGACTCAGTCACAAAGGCACAAACATGGTATGTACTCACTGATAAGTGGATATGAGCCGAAAAGTTCAGAATATCAAGATTCATTTTACAGACCATATGAAGCCTAGGAAGAAGGAAGACCAAACTGTAGATGCTTCAGTGCTTTTTAAAAGGCTGAACAAAGATGATGGGCGGCGGAGGTGGCGGCAGCGGGCTACTAGAGAACGCTAACCCCCTCATCTATGAGCGTTCTGGGGAGTGGCCAGTGTGTCAGGCAAGGAAGATTAGGATGTGCCCGACAGCATCGAGGCTAGGGAGATCTTCGATCTTATCTGCTCCATTAATGACCGGGAGCATCCACTGACACTGGAGGAATTGAACGTGGTAGAGCAAGTTCGGATTCAGGTTAGCAACCCAGAGAGCACAGTGGCCTTCACACCCACCATCCCACACTGCAACATGGCCACTCTTATTGGCCTCTCCATCAAAGTCAAGCTGCTGCAATCCCTTCCCCAGCGTTCAAGATTGATGTACACATTACACCCGGGACCCATGCTGCGGAGCATGCACTGAACAAACAACTTGCAGATAAGGAGCCAGTGGCAGCTGCCCTGGAGAATATGCACCTGCTAGAGGTTGTTAATCAGTGTCTGTCCTCCTGCTCGTGAGCCTGGCTTTGGACCTCCAACCTGCACGCAGGTTGTCCTGGCCTCAGCTCCACCAAGGGCTCGTGGCTTTGTTTTCTTGAATCACTGACAAGGAGAAACTTAACACTTTTTATTTTGTAATAAACCCTTAATTTATATAAAAAAAAGGCTGAACAAAATACTCACAGGAGGAAATATGGAGACAAAATGAAAAGGTCAGCTCAGGAACTTTGGGAAGGTCATGAAATGCTTGCCTCTCTGGAAGAGAGACACTAATTAGCATTGCTCAGACCAAGGTGTGGGAACCCACCTGTGGGTGGAGACACATTCCACAGGATGGACTGTTGCCCACCCTCAGACAAGGGAACTCCCAGTGATGGCTGACTAGGTCATCTTCTTCTACATATGCAGCTAGAGATATGAGCTCTGGGGTTACTGGTTATTTCATAGTGTTGTTCCACCTATAGGGTTGCAGACCCCTTCAGCTCCTTGGGTGTTTTCTCTAGCTTCTCCATTGGGGGCCATGTGTTGCATCTTATAGATGATTGTGAGCATCCACTTCTGTATTTGCTAGGCACTGGCATAGCCTCATATGAGTCAGCAATAACAGGGTCCCTTCAGCAAACTCTTTCTGGCATAGGCAATAGTGTCCGGGTTTGGTGGCTGATTATGGGATGGATTCCCGGGTGGGGTAGTCTCTGCATAGTCCATCCTTTTGTCTTAGCTCCAAACTTTGTCTCTGTAACTCCTTTCATGGGTATTTTGTTCCTTATTCTAAGGAGGAATGAAGTATCCACCCATTGGTCTTCCCTCTTCTTGATTTTCTTGTGTTTTGCAAATTGTATCTTGGGTGTTCTGTTTCTGGGCTAATATCCACTTATCAGTGAGTGCATATCTAATGAATTCTTTTGTGATTGGGTTACCTCACTAAGGATGATATCCTCCAGATACATCCATTTGTCCAAGAATTTCATAGATCCATTGTTTTTAATAGTTGAGTAGTACTCCATTGTGTAAATATACCACATTTTTCTGTATCCATTTTTCTGTTGAGGGACATCTCAGTTCTTTGCTTCTTCTCGTGCCATATTTTCTGTTCTCCATATTTTAGTCCATGTCAGCCTAGGTTGCTTCATTATCAGACTCCTCTAGCTCATTAAAGAGTGGAATTGTGCAATTGGAAAAAGTTAGCCTCAGGTGGCAATGAGATACTTAATTGCATATCCAACAAAAGTTTTCAGCCATAGAACTATATACACACACCCAACAGAAATGGATTGATCAGGTTTTATTTTTTAATATTTATTTATTTATTTATTTATTTATTTATTTATTTAGTAGTTTCACCATGCTGTTTAATCTAGCATGTATGTTGCCTGGAAAGGCTTGTACAAACACTTTCCTAGCATTTCACCCACTGTTCTGTTTGGCCGCTAGCCTCTTGTCTCTCTCTTCAGCAATGGTGAGGCGGACTCCTTTTCCTCGGGGAAGAGAGATCCATGGTTTGTTACCCTTGCCAATAACAAAAATGTTGGACAGCCGAGTGGCAAAGCTGTTGCCACTGGCATCTTTCACATGAACCACATCAAAAGAGCCGGGATGTCTCTCTCTGTTGGTGATTACACCAATTCTTCCCAAGTTAGCACCTCCAGTCACCATACACAGGTTCCCAGTGTCAAACTTGATGAAGTCAGTTACTTTGCCTGTCTCCAAATCAATCTGAATGGTATCATTCACCTTGATGAGGGGATCAGGGTACCGAATAGTACGACCATCATGGGTCACCAGATGCGGGATTCCTTTTGTACCCACAAAGATCTTTCTCACTTTGCACAACTTGTACTGGGCCTCCTCCAGTGTAATATGATGAACAGCAAAGCGACCCTTGGTGTCATAGATCAGACGGAAGTTCTCTCTGTTCTTGTCAATGCTGATGACATCCATAAACCCAGCAGGGTAGGTTATATCGGTCCTGACTTTCCCATCAATCTTAATGAATCGCTGCACGCAAATCTTTTTTACTTCATCTCCATTCAGGGCATACTTAAGTCTGTTCCTTAGGAAAATGATGAGAGGCAGGCATTCCCTCAGCTTGTGAGGACCAGTGGATGGACCAGGAGCAAACACGCCAGTCAGCTTATCCAGTATCCAATGTTTTGGAGCAGCTACGCGCTTCAGGTGTTTCTTGGGACCACGAGTCATGGCTGCGCTGGGAACGGAAAGAGCCAGGTTTTATTTTTATAGCTGTGCATCCCTATCCATAGATACTTAACAAGGAAGAATTTGGACAAGATGGAGAAAGGACAAGGACGGTAGAAAGTGATGTAACATATTTTTATTAAAATGTAATAAAGTTAAAACACAGAAAAAAGCTGCCAGAAAAATAGGATACCAGGTAAGAGCCCTGGTTGTTGTTATAGAAGACACAGTTTCTATTCACAGAAATTACCTGGTAGCTAATCATCTCCTGTAACAGCATTCCCAAGGCATCTCATGGACTCTGTAGATATTGTGCTCAGACACATGCATGAAAACACCCATATACATAAAATAAACACTTAAAACAGAATATAATGATGTCCTAGCCCTAAGTCATCTCTCTCTCTCTCTTTCTCTCTCTCTCTTTCTCTCTCTCTCTCTCTCTCTCTCTCTCTCTCTCTCTCTCTCTTACACACACACACACACACACACACACACACACACACACACACACACACAGGATTTGCATGAGGAACATGATATTTGCTTCAAACAAAATACAGTAATAGTCTGTCGAGTCCAGTGCTCAGAGTCATCAGAGTAGACAACTTTGTGAGTCACCATTATGACATTATGAACAAGGACCTGAAAGAGCCAGGGTTTTTTTTTAATTACCCAGGTTGTATTAATACCATGTATGTGAATGAAGGGTGATCAGATTGGTAGGTATACTACTTGTGGAGGTTTACTTCATCCAATAAATATTGAATTTCCAGGTAGGGGGCATTCTTTTTATATATGTCTGATGCATTTGCCCAGTGAAGTCAACTCAGAGAATTGAGAAGAAGGCCATTGACTGTGGCTGTGGGGCCAGAGGGAGCAGGGCCAGAGAGAGAAGAAAAAGTGTCTGAAAACAGCTACAGTGTACTTACATATAATAAATAAATAAATGTTTAAAAAAGGAATTTTCTTTGGATCATCTTGAATCTATGCTACAAATTGATGATCTCCAACATTGCTTTCTTTCTTTTATTCCTGGAAGTACATCATTTTCATGGTGCTTTTTACTGTACTATAAAAGGGTAAAAGATATTCTATATAATCATTCATTTAGTAAACAATACAAACTAGGTGAATCTCAAGCTGATATAGAATGAAAAATGCCATAGAAAGTAGACTTCAACATATAGTTAAGTTGTATAGAATACATTGTTATGGTCACTTAAAAGCTACCCCACTGTGTGCAATTTTATTGAGAAAAGAATAACAACAACCAAAAGACAGGTGAAACCTGCTCCAGAATTGAACAGTGAATCTGAATGTGACATGGGAGTTGTCTTAGATACAAAATATCTTCTGGTAGCAGGTAGGTGGGATTTCCTTAGATATCAACTAAGATTTGTTAGAGCCATGTTACATTGTTATAGTTTATGTGAACTTGAACGTATTTAGGGTATGTACTCTGATATATTTAAACATGCTATGCACACCCATGTACCCGCATTACCACAAACAACACAGTTAACCATGTTCTTAGTACTGTCTCATTCTATCCATGTGTTTATGTGTCTACAATAATCATAGTTTTCATAAAATGACAACATTTCTATGGATTCTGGCAGTCTTCTCAGTATATTTTCCGTGCACATGAAACTGGTTGTAAGAAATAACATCTGATATGAGAGTTGTCTTGGTTAGGGTTACTATTTCTGCATAAACATCGTGACCAAGAAGTTGGGAGCTGGGCATGGTGGCACATGCCTTTAATCCCAGCACTCAGGAGGCAGAGGCAGGCAGATTGTTGGTTCGAGGCCGGGCTGGTCTACAAAGTGAGTGCCAGGAAAGCCAGCGGTATGCAGAGAAAACCCATCTCCAGCCCTTCTCCGCCCCCCCTCCAAAAAAAAAAGAAAAAAGAAAAACAAGTTGGGGAGGAAAGTGTTTATTCAGCTTACATTTCCACTTTGCTGTTGATCACTAAAGGAAGCCAGGTCTGGAACTCTAGCAGGTCAGGATGCAGGAACTGATGCAGAGGCCATGGAGGGAAGTTACTGGCTTGTTTGCACAGAATCCAGGACTACCAGACCAGGGATGGCACCATGGACCCTCATAGAAGCAGGTGAAGAGGGGATGGGATATAGCGTTTCTAGGAGAGGGGGAACGAGGAAAGGAGATAACATTTGAAATGTAAATAAAGAGAATGTCCAATTAAAAGAAAGAAAGCCAGTCAGTAGTGGAATACAGAGGCCAACAGATTTCTGTGTTCCAGGCCACCCTGGTCCACACAGACTGTTCCAGGATAGCCAGGGCTAAACAGAGAAACCCTGTCTCAAAGAACCAAAAATAAAATAGAAGAATAGAAAAAGGAAGAAAGGAAGGAAGGAAGGAAGGAAGGAAGGAAGGAAAAAAGGAAGGAAGGAAGGAAGGAAAAAAGGAAGGAAGGAAGGAAGAAGCAAAGGAAGGAAGAAAAAATTGTCATTGCAAAATATATCCCTGTTTTATTCTTAGAACATTTTTTAAGATTTATTTATTTATTCATTTAATGTATATAAGTACACTGTAGCTTTACAGGTGTTTGTGAGCCTTTATGTTGTTGTTGGGAATTGAATTTAGGACCGCTGCTTACTCCAGCCATCCCTACTCGCTCCAACCCAAAGATTTATTTATTATTTTTAATATGTACACTGTAGCTGTCTTCAGAAACACCTGAAGAGGGCATCAGATCTCATTATTGGTGATTGTGGGCCATCTTATGGTTGCTGGGATTTGAACTGAGGACCTTTGGAAGAGCAGTCAGTGTTCTTACCCAGTGAGCCATCTTGCCAGCTGGAGCATTACCTTTAAGGTCCTGTTAGGTCTTTATAAAATGGCTTGACCTTTATATCCAGAATAGGCTTTATATCATGATGTCTATAACACTGTTGTATTTTAATGAACATAAATATCTGAGTAGCATCAGTGTTACTCTTTAAAGGCATTTTCTTTTTTATTTATTTATTTATTTTATTTTATTTATTTTTTAGATTCATTGATCCTATCTGCATGTATACTGGCATGCCAGAAGAGGGCTTCAGACTCCATTGTAGATGGTTGTGAGTCTTGGTGTGGTAGCTGGGAATTGAACTCGTGATCTCTGGAGGAACAAGCAGTGCTCTTAACTGCTGAGCCATCTCTCCAGTCCAAGGTAAAGGCATTTTCAAAACAATCATCATCACTAATAAGTGTGCAATCTCAGAATCATTCATCTCAAAACTCAAGGAAGAAGCACATTGGAGCTCCCAAAATGTATCAATTGTATGATATATGCATGCCATGTATATATTTTAATTTTTCAAACTATACAAAATAAAACACACAATCCATTGTGTCACATTGCTTTAAACCAGCATGAATAAACAACCTGGAATTTTAATTTGATATATTATATTTCGAAGGGCTGCCATTTTTAATTTTTAAAATTCCTGTGGAACATTTAGACTCTGGGAACTGGAAGGGTGTGGGTTACTTGATACTGTTGGTCTTCCTCTGGTGTTGCCATCCCTTTGAGCTTCTTCAGTCCTTCCCCTAACTCTTCTACAGGGGTTCCCAACTCAGTCCAATGGTTGGCTGTAAGTGTCAGCATCTGTCTCAGTCAGGTGCTGGCAGAGTCTGCAAGCACAACATGGCATCAGAAATGTTGTCAGGTGAGCCGGGCATGGTGGCCGAACTTCTGAACCTGTAACCCAACCACAAGTAAATTATGTCTTTATAAGTGTTGTTTGGTTATCCCATCCCGAGGGATTCAGTTATTCATGGGTGTGAGGGGGACCATAAACCTGGAAGGAAATGAGAGAAAGAAAAAGAGAAACAGGAAACCAAGAAGATTTTTACCTATCGAGGTCTCGTTTATTAAGCTGAGGTGCCTTCTTTTAAAAGCATACATCGAGGGGAATAGGGGAGGGGTCGAGGGGGAATTTTACAAAGAACAAAGAAGTGGGCATCTGCTGACATGGGGGCCGAAGTCAGGCACCAGGCAGCGGGCACTCTGCATCTTATCTTCGGAACATAGATCCTCCTTGACAGCCTTGGGTGTCAGGCTGGGCTCAGGCTTAACTCATGTCCTTGGATGTCATGGGAACTCAGGAAGAGATAGGCAAGAGGGGACTATAATTCAGCTTTTACAGCTTCAGGTGCCAGGAAGGGAATAGGGTGGTAGGGGGTGACAACCAGCTCCTAGCACGAGGCCATGTGGCCTGTTAGGGAGATTGTGAAGGGCTCGCTTTCTCACGGGATGGTCTCTGACATCTCCCCCTTCTGAATTAAATTTAATAAGGCCACACTTAACTGAGGTGATCAAATAATTTTCTCATCCTTGGATGAGTGGGCATTACCCTGGCTGGGGGGACATTGACCCGATTCCTCCCGTGGGTGCTGTCACAGACCCACATTTGTGGCTCTTGGTATCTTTTGGGGAGGGGAGGCAGAGCCTTAGAAAAGTTCTTTACTTGTAACTGAAACTAGATACCAACCTCCATCCAAACCGGGTTTGTCTCTCAGGGAACTCAGAAACGGTCTATTTGGACCTTCCTCTGCAATACTTAGTTTGCAGCCATGCTGGGCCCATACCAGATTCATATTTATCACGAACCAGCATGCACAGTTCTGAGTTCTGTGCAGCTCCCGTAGGAGAATTGTCAACCTCAGACTCAGTAAAGCCTCTACAAGAATTATGCCAATTGTAACACCAAAATTTGTGGCTCTTAAGCTATATTAGGAGCTGGAGGTCACCCTTTTTTGTCCCTTTTGTCTCCAAAGCCTGAGGAACCCAGGGAACTCTGCATTAGCAGCAAGGGTGGAAAATTGGAGACGAGTTGTTGTTTCTGCCTTGGTGGGAGGAGGATCTTCTTCGTCTGAGTCTTGGATATCCAGCTGATGGTAGTGGACTGCAACCGGCTTACTTAAAGCAGCTTCAATCTGTGACTTAACAAAACTGGTTCATCTTTTAAAGGCCCAGGGGCCAAAAGACAAAAGCAGCAAAATACCCATGAAAGGTCCCAAAAGTGTGGGAAGCAAGGTGGTGACCCAAGGAGAAGTAAAAACCAATTTTTATACCAATATTCTTGTTTCTCTCTGTTGAATTTTCTCTCTTCTAAACTAGCTCTAACTTTGTCTATTTTATCTTGAACTAAGCCAGTCTTGTCAGAGTAAATACAACATTCTTCTTTGATGGCTGCACATAACCCTCCTTCTTTAAGGAACACTAAATCAAGATCTCGCCTGCTTTGTAATACCACTTCAGACAGAGAGACCAAGGAATTTTTAAATTTTTTAAGCCTCTCTGTAGCTCTTGTATATCTCTGTCCACAGCAAGGTGAAGCTGAGTATATTGCTGTTGGGAAGTGATCAAAGATGTAATGCCCGTTCCTGTGCCTTCAGCTCCTAAGCCTAGGATCACTGCTAAGGTTACTGCAGAAATAGGCTCTCTCTTATCACGGGGTAGATCTGTGTCACACTTCCAGAATTGGAGGAGATCTTTTTCATGGTGTACTGACAGCTTCAGGAGAAGCTGAACTACAACACAATAATCTCTGTCATCTAAAAAGGTCTGAGTAACTATATAGGTAGTAAGTCCAGTAGAACATGCTAAATAAATACCATTAGGTGCTCCAAGGTATCTAGAGGTGGTATCCACCCTAATAGTCTGATTTCAAACCTCTAATAAGGCCTGAGGAGGAAGCATGGAAGGCCCCAAAAGGCATAAGCCTATGCCAGACACCTGACTCAGAGTGAGCCCATCATGTCTCTCGGGGTGCCATCCAAGTTTGCTGGAATCATTAATTGCAATAACTGATCCGAATGTTGCCACCCCTTCATAAAAGTGAGGTTGAGGAGAAAAACACACCCAACATTCTTCATACTGAGTAACATTAGTTGCGTGTATAGTAGCAATTGATGCATTTACTAAGGATAAAATCAATTCTGCAGAGGAGGGAGATCCAGCAGCTAAAGTAGGCTGGAATACAGTAGTACCAGGTGGACCTAAGGTAACAGTCTGTGGAAGACTCGGCTTTCTAGGATAAGAGGAATGTAAAATGAGATTGGGGCCTATAGCAGCCGACCCTAAAGATGGGGTGTTCTTAAGTAACTGGATTCTGAATGTTACTCTGAAATCTTTTTCATTTCTATAGATACGTAAACCCCACTCAGCTCCTAGTGTATACTCCCAATTAAATTTTTTCCCTGTGTCAGTAAAGGAGATCTCTAAGGTGTTGCACCATCCTTTGGAAGTCTGGTTGGAGCTAGCACAGGCAGCATAATCAGGCCTGCTCTGGACCTTTATTAGGTCCCAATCAGAAGTGGGTTTCCAATAGGTGTCTCCTGTGGTCTCACAGCCCCAAGAAGCACAGAAATAATCGGGGGCGAAACCACATTTATAATTAAGAGTGTGACTCCTGTGATTGGGGCCAGGACAAATATATATGCCCCATCTTTCTAAAACACTGGCAAGTGTTTTTCTATGACTTAAACTAGCACATCCAGGAGTGGTATAGGCAACTTGTCTTGGATCATCAATAGCTTGTTCTTGTGGCAGGAATTCTGACTGAGTTCCCCAGTCATTATGACCTCTTAGGACTAATTTACAAAGATCGACTCTCAGGATGGGTCATGGGATAGAACCCTCAATCTTGGAGGAGGCATTAGCTATGTCACCTGCCTCGTTAATGATTAGCCAGGTGTAATTATAAAGTCGATAAGGATTTTTCTTAGCTTGGCCTACCACTGGCTTCTCATCAGGCAAAGACACAGCCAAATCTCGATGATCAGGAGTGACTTTTTTCTCGTCGCTTTCATTTTTTGTAAAGAAGCACATTTAGAAACTTCCTCGGGGTTTTTCTTCCATGGACAATTATAAGGTTTTATTAGGTGCTCAGGGAGCCATCTAGCATGTTGTGCTTTTGAATCGTAGATGCAAGCGTGTCCTTTGCCCCATATGAGGACTGGGTCTGGACCCTTCCATTTGTTGGACAAGGGGTCTCCCACATAGCTTGTGCATAGTTATTAGCAGTAGAAGGATGCCAGAGGCGATCTGCAGCAGACTTGCCTGCATTGTCGTACGTCAGAAAGTTTAAAACAAATAATGCATGATTTAAAACCATCTTGGAGTTACCAGACTGAAGATATAGAATTTTCCCCCCAGACTGTAATTTGAAAAGCATGTTTTTAAGGGTTTGATGAGTTCTTTTTACAATACCTTGACCTTGGGGATTATAGGGAATCCCAGTAATGTGTTTAATGCCCATTTGGGCATAAAACTGTTTAAAGCTGGCACTTGCATATCCTGGGCCATTGTCTGTCTTGAGGATCTTAGGCTGTGGCACAGTCGCCAAGCAGGAGAGAACATGGCTGATAACATGTTTAGTAGCCTCTCCTGTTTGTAAAGATGCACAGATAAATCCACTAAAGATATCAACAGAGACATGAATATATTTTAACTTTCCAAAGGGAGTGTAATGGGTAACATCTACCTGCCACAGTTCACCAGGAATTAGTCCTCGGGGGTTGACTCCCACATGTGGCTCTGGCAAAAGGGTTAGGCAGCCTTTACACTGCCGGACAATTTGTCTAGCCTGTTCACGGGTGATGGAGAATTTAAGCCTTAAGGTATGTGCATTAAGGTGATGTAAATCATGGGCCTGTTGGGCAGCAGCAAGAGGGGTAATAGACAGAGCCGAAGATATTACCTGAGTGGCCTGATCAACTATATTGTTGCCTTCAGACAAAGGTCCAGGCAGGCCAGAATGAGCACGAATATGACCAATAAAAAATGGAAAATTACGAGCAAGAATAAGGCTCTGAAGTTTAGCAAATTTGGAGACGCATTGGTAGAAGGGCGAATATAAAGGACAGTTTCTAAAAGAGGAATAGAGGTAGCCACATAGGCGCTGTCTGTATATAAATTGAAAGGAGTTTTAGGCAATAGTACAAATACTTTAACAATAGCTGCCAATTCAACAAGCTGCGCTGAGGAGAGGTCTGTCATAAAATGTGAGACCTTTCCACCAATATTAAAAGCAGCCAACCTGAGGAAGACCCATCAGTAAAAACTAACATAGCCCCAGGAATCGGGTCTGACTTTGTTCTCTTAGGGAAAACCACAGGCGTCTTATGCAAAAACTGAACCAATTTATCAGCAGGGTAATGATTATCAATCACACCTTGAAAGGAGATGCAATTAACTGCCCAAACATCATTATTTTTAAGTAACCACTGAACTTGAGAGGCATCATAGGTTAGAACAATAACATCTGGATCTCTGCCAAAGGCTTAAGAGCAGCTTCTCTGTCTAGGCACAGAACATTAGCAACTAACTGAGGATATGTGGGTAGCACTTTGGAGGGAGAAGCTGACATGTGGACCCAAAACAGAGGTTTAAGCTGCCACAGCAGACCTGTGGGTGAAAAGGGAGTAGGGAAGACAAGGAACTGAAGTGGAAGCTCTGGGGAAAAATACCCAATATTTTGCTCACTGATGGCTTGTTCAACTTTAGGTAGTGACATTCGTGCCTCTTGAGTTAACATGCGTGGAGAGGATGGATCTGAGTCTCCTCGCAGAATGTCAAACAAAGGTTTTAACTCTCCTGTTGTAAGTTTCAGATAAGGACGAAGCCAATTAATATCTCTTAACAGACTTTGAAAATCATTAAGAGTCTGTAAGGAATCTTGTCTCACCTGGACCTTTTGAGAGAGAATTCTGTTAGGAAATAATTCAAAACCCAAAAGCAAGTGAGGAGGGTGGATCTGAATTTTCTCTGGAGAAACTTGGAGTGCTTGATTTTGAAGGGCATTAACAAGCTTTTGACTAGCAATATATAATTGGTCTTGATCAGGTCCAGCAATCAAAATGTCATCCATGTAATGGACCACATACAGATTATGACATTCTGAATGGATCAATAACTTGTGCCACATATCTCTGACAAAGTGTAGGACTATTTGCCATGCCTTGAGGAAGAGCCCTCCATTGGAAGCGAGGAGAAGGCCCTATACAATTAACCACTGGAAGGGTAAATGCAAAGCGTTTATAATCTTCAGGATGGAGAGGAATGGAAAAGAAACAATCCTTTAAATCAATCACTAGTTTAGCATATCCCCTGGGAATAGCCACTGGAGAGGGAATCCCAGGTTGTAGGGCCCCCATGGGGTCCATAGTCTTATTAACTGCTCTAAGGTCTTGTAATAATCTCTATTTACTATTTCTCTTTCTAATAACAAAGATAGGAGTGTTCCATGGTGAAGTGGAGGATTCATTGTGTCCAGCTGCCAATTGTTCCTGCACTAATTCTATGGCTGCTGACAATTTTTCTGCAGGAAGGGACCACTGGTCAAGCCAGACAGGGGTATCATCTTTCCAAGTAATCTTATCTGCCTGACGTGCAGGGAGAGCAATGGTCCTTATGAAAAATGGGAGTTGTAACCTAAACCTGCACGATCTATCTTGGGGGTGGCCTCTATTGGGGTAGGCCTCCCTTGGCTATATTTACCCAGTCCCTGTCCAGGGAGATAACCCTGGGCGAGCATTTGTTGAGTAATGACTTCATTAGGACTGCACATAATGACCCTCATTTGAGAAAAAATGTCTCTCCCCATAAATTAACGGGCAGACCAGGGACAACATAAGGCTGAATAGAACCAGAGTTTCCTTCATCATCTTCCCAGGTCAACAACTATGAACTATGGAGAGTATTTTTTGATTGTCCAATTCCCTGTAAATGAGTTAAAGAGGCCTTTAACGGCCAAGCAGCAGGCCAGGCACTTTGTGAAATCACAGTGAAATCTGCACTTGAGTCTAAAAGGCCCTCAAAACGCTTGCCATTTATCTTAAGGCAGAGTGTTGGGCAGTCTTTGGTAATTGCTTGTACCCAATAAAGTTCTGATGACCCTGGCTGCGAAGAGCCGCGACATTTGCCCATTGCTGGATAAAAAGTATCTAAAGGTAGAGGCAAGGCTTCTGCCAAACATTGCCCTTTGCATATAGATATTGGCCCTTGAGAGGCACTAACTTAAATTTTAATTTCTCCAGTGTAGTCATTATCTACTAATGAGGGATGGACAGTAAGTCCTATCAAAGTGGCGGAAGCACGCCCTAATATTAAAAAATAAGTATTGGGTGGAGGAGGCCCATAGACCCCCGTAGGGAGGATGTAAACGCCATCCTCTGGTGTTAAAATTGCGCTGGCAGAGGAATACAAGTCCAGGCCTGTGCTGCCTGTGGTGGCTCTGGAGAGAGCAGAGTTTGATTTGTCTGCCATCTGTGCTCCGTGGCCGGGAGAAATGAGATGGTTTTGGGGACTCGGGGCTGTCCCCCATACTCGTTTCCCTGAATAGGAGGCAGGAGATTTCCAAACACATTTGTCTGAGCTCTGCAAGTGTTTACCCAATGTTTGCCTCTCTTACACCATGAGCAAAGAAAATTGGGCCGTATAGGCCGGAAAGAATGGTTAGTAGGTTGTGCTGAAGAACTGTTAGGGGAGGGCGCAGTGGGACACTGTCCTGCAAAGTGTCCAGGCTGGCCATAGTTAAAACAACTTTTCTGGGGTCCAGCTAGCTGAAGAGCCGCACCTATTGCCATAACAGGCCTAAGAGCTGCATCCATTGCAAGATTAACTCTTTGGGACATGTTGTGAGTAAACATATTAACATAATGACAAAGATGAATCATCTCATTAAGGTCCTTGTCTCTGATCTTACCATGCAAGACTGCCTTACAAGCCGAATTAGCATTCTCAAAAGCCAATTGTTTTATGAGTTTATTGTCTGCATCCTCATGACCTAAGGTCCTCTCTGTAGCCTCAAGCAAACGACTTACAAATTCACTATAGTCCTCTTGTACTCCTTGAATAATTTTAGTTAAAGGGGTAATAACGGAGCCTTTCATAGGAATGGCATGCCAAGCTCTCAAAGCTGCATTAGCAGTTTGAGCCAACAGACCTGTTGGAAAACGTTTTTTGTCTGGCCTCTGCTGCGTATTTTCCTTGACCAGAAAGCTTTTCAAAGGTCCAGCCAGCAGATGGCGTTTGAGGGTTCCTTTGATTAGTTATAGCAATTGTCTGGCAACGATCGAGAAAATCAGCCTTCCAAGAAAGGAACTGTACGCGAGTTAACACTGTCTGAATCACTCTGATCCATTCACTAAGGAGCATTTGTCTGCCTCCTGGGAGGGCTTCTAGGCACGAAAGCATATAAGGGGCAGATGGACCATTGGTCCTAACCACAGAGTTAAGCTCTTTTAAATCCTTCAAACGTAATTTACGAAACTCTGTCTGCCTAATACGAACTGCCAATCGCTCTTCTGGCTCATGCTCTATTTCATTATCACTCTCAGAATCTGTTCTGTTCTCGCTGTTAGTGTCTAAAAGATCGGCCTGTGGCGTTTCCAAAGGCCCTATTTTTACAGAAGTAAATCTGGCACGGATCATTGAGGGCTGTTCCTCTCCCGTAGAAGTGGGCGGGTCACAGCTAGCATCTCCCATAGAGAGGGTGATTACAGGAAAAGCCAATGTTTTGTATTTTACTGCTCACGAAGCCTTTTTTTTTTAAGCTGCCCAAGGCTGCAGGCGAGGGAGGGGCAAGAATAGTCTCTTTTAAAGAATTTTGGAGTGACGTGAGCTCTGTGGACAGGCAAGTGTACTGTTGCTGTAATGCTAATACTTCTTGTAATCCTGCCACTTGAGACGCGAGCTTGTCTTTAGCATCAATGAGAGTGGGAACTGGTAGAGCCTAAGGCCATGGTGCAGGAGCACAGACTGGTGGCAAGTAGGGAGGGGTATTAAGAGGAGGAGCTGAGGCGCCACGAAGCTGCTCCGGTTTATGGGCCAGACTACCTCTTCCTCTATAGCTTCTGAATCCCCAGATATTAAAGGTCCCTCTGCCAAAGATTTTTTAAAGACTAGATTGATTAGTGGCAGGTTGGCAGGGGGGTGGGGTTGCAGGCTGTGTAGGCTGCTCAGGCAAAGCGCCTACTGAGACCTGCGGATAAAGTGTAGCCTCTGGAATTTTAGGCCCATCTGTAGCTTTTGGAGGATTAGTAGTAGGGAGGGAGCCCTCCATAGCTTCCCGAGACAATGGACAGAGGCAATATTCTGCCACTGACAAAAGTTGCTGTTTCTCTGGATCATCAACTGTATTTTCTACCAAATCACGGATCAAACTCCAATAAGTAAATACATTTGCAGGGACCGCCTCGGGGCCCTGCTTTGCTAAAATGTCATTTAACTCTCTACCTACTTTTCTCCATTTCTTAGGATGTATCTCTGCTCCATCTATAATAAACCACGGACATACCTGGTCTATGAAAATAAAAAAGTATATCAAATCTTTCTTTTTTACTCGTACTCCTCTTTCCCTGAGAGCTAGCTTTAAATCTTTGATGAAGGCTGCCTCCTTGGATAACTTATTTCCCATAACCTGAAGTGGAGATGACTCAACTTACCAAGGACTTCTTGCTTGAGCAGCGGAAGATGTCCTTCACTTCTCCTAAATGCGTGGGGTCTCGAAGAACTTCTCTGGAAAGTCCATTGATTAGGAATTACGATCCGGACCTCGCCCCACGTTGGGCACCTCTTATCCCGTCCCGCGGGATTCAGTTATTCATAGGTGTAAGGGGGACCGCAAACCTGGAAGGAGATGGGAGGAAAAGAAAGAAGAGGGGAGACCAGGAAGATGGTACCTATCAAGGTCTCGTTTATTAGGCTGAGGTGCCTTCTCTTTAAAGCATACATCATGGGGAATATGGGAGGGGTCGAGGGAGAATCATACAAAGAACAACGAAGTGGGCATCTGCTGACATGAGGGCTGAAGTCAGGCACCGGGCAGCGGGCACTCTGGATCTTATCACTGGAACATCGATCCTCCTTGACAGCCTTGGGCGTCAGGCTGGGCTCAAGCATAACTCATGTCCTTGGATGGCATGGAAACTCAGGAAGAGATAGGGAAGAGGGGACTATAATTTAGCTTTTAGAGCCTCAGGTGCCAAGAAAGGAATAGGGAGGAAAGAGGGGTGATAACTAGCTCTTAGTACAAGGCCATTTGGCCTGTTAGGGAGATTGTGAAGAGCTCACTTTCTCACGGGATGGTCTCTGACATTTAGGTTTTTATTATTGATCTGTGATATATTTTTTTCTATTGGCTAAAAAGTACTATGTAGGCTGGGCAGATCACTCAGTCATTGTATTCTTCTTGGAGTTGACCTGAATTCAGATACCAACTCTCAAGTGAGGAGGCTCATACACACCTGCTATGCCAAATACACAGGATCTGACAACTTCTCTGGTGTATGATCTATACACACATGCATTTTCTCTCATTCAGACAAATACATACATAAAATTGAGGATACAAGCCGGGCGGTGGTGGCACACGCCTTTAATCCCAGCACTCAGGAGGCAGAGGCAGGCAGATTTCTGAGTTCGAGGCCAACCTGGTCTACAGAGTGAGTTCCAGGACAGCCAGGGATACACAGAGAAACCCTGTTTGAAAACAAACAACCAAACAAACAAAGAGGATGCAATTGTTTTTAAAGAGCAAACCAAGCTCTTTAGCTGGATAATGTTATCTTTCATTTAGTTTTTAAAAGTGTGCATCTCCTCACTCTGTGACTTACATCCAATCATATGAAACAAAATAGATTTTATGTGATCCTAACAAAAACCCTTTTCTTTGTCATCAGAGAATGAGATTCTTTTAATTGTCAAAACAATTTTGTCCAGTTTTGAAACAATAGAATGCTTTAAGGAAATCTCTCCAATCAGAATATTCCTCTACCCTCAATACAATATCTATAATTGGCAAAGGAAAGAACCAGAGTGCACAGGGTACATGCTGTCCAGTGATTTCTTTTTTCTTTCTTTTTCTTTTTTGGTTTTTCGAGACAAGGTTTCTCTGTATAGCCCTGGATATCCTGGAACTCACTCTGTAGACCAGGCTGGCCTCGAACTCAGAAATCCACCTGCATCTGCCTCCTGAGTGCTGGGATTAAAGGTGTTTGCTACCATGCCCGACTTTTTTTTCCGTAATTTCTTTGATTTTGATTTTGAATATAATCCTGTGGGATCTTTTGTTCAAAGGATTATTATATTTATAGGCCTATCTTTGTGTCTCCTTTTATCAGTGGTGCCATCTTTGTTATGTTCTTATACTAACTATAACTAAATTATATTGTTATTTCTCTGAAAAATGACAGATTTTACCTATTTTTGTACGTTGAAAATTTGCAATATTATATTATTAGTCCCTTGGGTTTTTGTTGGTTTGGGGGCTTTCTGTAGAGAAAGTTCTAGTTTACCCTTCTTGATTCTAAAGGCTTGCCTTTCCTCATTTTTTGGCACATCTATGTTTTTCTGTTGTCACAGTCTTTGAAGACATATAGTTTTCAGCTTGGCTAATGTGCACCAAAGATGTTTGCAGTAGCTTTTCCCTTCCCCCTGCTGCTTGAGGAATTTTCATTTCTCTGCCAATATAAACATGTTCAATTATTCAATACCACCTGGCCCCTTCCCCATCTGAGAGAACTGACTAAGGGGTCACAATGACCACAGTTGACTGGAGCAAGATTAGCTGTTTTCAAAAACTAGCTATAACACAGATAAGAGTCCTCGGAAACCCTGCCTCATTTTGAATTCCGAGATAAACCACATACTACCCCAACCTTGCTGACGAAGTTTTCTGGCACATCAATAGCTGATCACTAAAATAAAAAATATACTATTGTTTTACTAGCCAATAATGATATCACTGAGAGGACCCCCTTTATTATTTTTGTTTTTGTTTTCTCGAGGAGGCCCCCCATTTTTAAAAGAGTATAAAAAAGCTATACTTTTGGCAATCGGGGTTGACTCTCCCTGTGAGGCTGAGCAACTCCACGAGCATCAGAATAAAAAAACCTCTTGTCATTGCCGCAATCTGTCATCAAGCTATGTTTCTGGGGGTCACATTTTCAACACTTGGGCCCCTTGTGTTTTTTATTACATATTGTTGTCTCTTTGTCCTAATTAGCTTCAATTGTCAACATTTCACCTGAAGGAGCCTCAACTTAAAGTGTATCCCCATCAGAATGACTGGTTGCTGTTTGTGAGCTTGTGTTGATTGTTGATGGATGTGGAAAGGCTCTTCCACTGAGGGTCGAAATATCCCTAAGTAAGTGGTCCTGGACTGGATTACAAGTGGCTCATCCATAACTTAGAGTGGAAGCAACTGATTGGGAAAAATAAAAACAAAGTCTGTGGTTCAAGGAAAAAACAGCACTAGGTAGTTTGGATGACAGTCAAATGCTGAAACAGGCAGGAGTTTTCAAGGACTTTATGACAATTAAAGAGAAGGCCCCCCTTGCTCTTCAATGAAAGCCTGTGAAGGTGCCCAAAAAGTCACACTCACCTGCTAAGACCTGGATTAATGTAATGAGTAAACAAAGTGATACAGTATCCCAGGAAACAACTTTATAGATAACCACTTGCAACTGTGTTGCAAGCATGGCAGGGTCCATCATCACAACTTAGAAGCCAACTTGCAGGATCACTGATGTTGTACTGGTTGTGGAACAGGAAAGATGAAAATGATAATGTTATGAATTCTTAGTGTGTGGTTTTAGTTGCTGACTTATTATTCCAGCCATCTGTGTTTGACAGAATCAGAGCTGCACTGAGGAGACTGTAAGATTTCCCTGCATGAAAATGTGAGGTTGACGCCTGAGTTGCATTTTGAGACCACAAGATGCTGATCTATCTAAGTGATGAGACATCTGCCATGGACAGCTGTGTGTAGGGAGTGGGAGTAACCAAAGAGGAAGATTTATGAGAAGTTGAAGGAGTAGGGCCATCTAAGTCCTTTGAACTTGAAGCTGCATGAGTTTGAGACAACTACAGGATTGGGTGTTTGTCCTGCTGGCATTCTGTCTTGCTTTGGTTTAATCTTCTCTATGTACCCATTCCATTCTACTGGGATGGGAATATGTATTCTGTGCCACTGTATGCTGGAAAGATATAAACTGTTTTGTGATTTTACAAGATGTATCAGTCAAGAGACTGTCTTGAGTGTCAAAAGAGACTTTGGACATTTGAACAGGGTATAAGGTGTTGCAGAATATGGGAATCACTAAAGTTAGACTATAAGCATTTTCATCAAGAGATGACCATGAACTTACAGTGACCAGAGTCAGAATGCAGTCAATTTAATGATTTCCCTATCTGGGCTGATGTCTTTGAACATTCATTTGTTTTAACAACTATTTGCAGAGAACTTATTGAGGCTCCTGTAGGAGGAGCCTTTCTAGATGAAATTCCTTATTGAGGATAAGGTTGGAGTGTCCATAGATGCATTTCCTGTGCTTTGTGTCTACTGTTTTGTGGTTGAAATGATCAGTCAGGTTCTTTCTCCTGCTGTCATGCTGTCACCATTATAAACACTATCCCTAAATCAAATACACTAGTGTAGAAGCAATTCCTACTCAGTTCTACTCGATTTTGCTATCCCAATGTTTTTATAATTTTAACTTTGTTGTTTTTGTTTTTGAAGACACCGTTTCACTGTGAAACCCTGGATGTCCTTTAAGTAGGTAGAATGGACCTAAATTTAGAGATTCACCTCTCTGGCTCTTTTGGGCTGGGATTATTTATGGGTCAACATGCCTGGCTTTATTGTTTCAAGGTCTAGAATGGATGTTTTTGCACATGATAAGCATATGTTATTATTTTGTGCTTCACCCACATCTTGAATAATGAAATTTGCCAGAGAGTATTTATTATTTTAATTCCCAGGTTGGCATGTATTCATGACAATAATACTGTCTGATCCTTCTGATTCATTTGATTGTAAGAGTGAGACATTCTTCCTACATGTTGTCTATAGTTTGAATTTTTTTGAATGACTGTGAACACATATGCACTTCTGTGTGCTTGGTCCTCACTATAGTCAAAAGACAGCCTTGGAACTCCTGAACTTGGAGGAATGAATAGTTCTGAGCTTCCAATGTAAGTACTGGCAAGTGAGTCCTATATCTAAGACCAGCAAGAGATATTAAGCACTGAGCCATCTCCCCTGCACTATGTTGTTTATATATGATCAATTTTTACATTCATAATGTTCTCATTTGTTCATTTGAATTTTAAACATCTATTGTTCTTAAGTAACACCTTATAAACGTTACAGTTTAAACTGGGGAATTTCAGGTTCCTGAAATATGAAGACAGCACTTACTATAGTGAATGTTTAATTCTTTGTAGGAAGTTCAAGGAAAACCTCTGAGGTTCTTTCTATCTTTCTTCTTTGGGTTTTTTGTTGCTTTTGTTAGTGGTGTTGAGTGCTTTTGTTTGTTTTGTGTGTGTGTGTGTGTGTGTTTTTGTTGTTGTTGTTTGTTTTTTGATTGATTTTTGTAACAGAGACAGGGTCATGCAAGTACCACTGGATTTCCTGAAACTTGTTTAATCGACCAGATTGGCACCCAAGTCAATGAGATACACCTGCCTCTACTTGGTGCATTTTGCAATAAAAGGCATGAGCAAATAAACGCAGCTTGCTCATAGGTTTTTGTAGTTCGTAATTGTTTATACTGATTTTTCAGTGGTGTTAATCTCTTTCTCTGTTTCTCTGTCTCACTGTCTGTCTGTCTCTGACTGCCTTTGTCTCTGTCTATCTGTTAATTGATATTTCTTTTACTAGGCTATATGCTATTCAAAGGGCACAGCATTGTCAGGTGAACCTCATAATTTGGTTTTCTTCTAAAACGATTTCATGATTATAGCAGGATTTCTCTGTCATGGGCTAAGTGTGGGAATTATCAAGATCATATGAATATATTGTCAATGAAGTAATCATTGCAATGTAATTGTACACATGTATGGTATATTTTAGGATTCATTGACCTTTGATGATGTGCATGTACACTTCACTCGGGAGGAGTGGTCCTTGCTGGATCCACCTCACAAGAGACTTTACAAAGATGTGATGCTGGAGATCTACAGGAACCTCACTGCTATAGGTAAACCTGACAATTCCTTTCAGTTTTAAAATAAGGTGGAGGAACAACTGCTTTCTTGCTTATTGATGCCCTTGTGTAATCTTGAATGAGAATGAGGAAGAATGAGGTAAATAAAGCAAGCATTGTTCTGAGGTTCACTGAAAGTAATGACTTATGAATTAATTTCCAACAATAATTATTTTCTGGTCCTATATTTTAGTCTACAATTGGGAAGACCATATCATTGAAGAACATTGTCAGAGTGATAGAAGATATGGGAGGTAATTGTGGTCTGTGATAAGGAGTCTCGCCAGCGAGGACGAAAACACAGGACACACTCAGATCCTTCTGCAGCAAAGCTTTAATGCATCTCGAGAGATAGATGAATCACCTTCTGGGGAGGAGGAGACCCAGAACACAGGAAACCCGTCCCTTTTATAGCCCACGAAGAGCGGTTGGAGACGTGCCTCGCCCTGACTGGCTGCTCACCATCAGCCCAGATGACGCCATGGGATAAGCAGGGCACAAGGAATGGAAAAATACCCCAGAACATGCGCAGACTACTTGTTTACCAGTTAGAACACGGGATGTCAGCACCATCTTGTAATGGCGATTGCAAGGGCAGCTCCTCACATCTCCCCTTTTCTTTTATTTAAGAGCAATAGGCCACCCATAATGAGAGTGCAGATAGAGGTCAAATTCCCTGTGTGCAAGCAAAGGGGCCTTACACAAAACCTCCTCCCAGGCTTGTCACCCGGAGGGGTCCTGGTCCTGTCCCGTGTCGTTTATCCTGGGGGAAGGACACTTGGACACTCAACCTTCTTACAAGATGACATGTCTCCCTAGAATAAGCTCATTTTATGCCGTAGAGCCTTTCTACTGCAGTGCTTAGCCGTGCAACTCTCTCGGGCTACTGAATCACATTCACTCTATCCCGTGCAATGAGACTAGCCTCGTGGGGTGCAAGAGCTGAGTAGCCAGCGACCTACTGCTTAAGCATAGATAACCATATACCAGGGGAAGAACCGTGTTCTAATGCTGCAAGTGCTGGGTTATCACCATCTTGTCCCTTTTTGTTTGAGATTTAAGCTTACAGACCATCCAGAGGAAAAGGAACGCTCCATCGCCTATGATCACAGCAAACAATCCCACCCCCACCCATTCCTTGAAGTAGGAGAATGCAGAGGAAATCCAGGTGGAGAAGCCCTTTGTCAGCGAAAGGTCGAGACGCATATAATTCACTTGTAGAATAGCAACTCTCAATTCTTGAAGCGTTTGTTCAAATTCCATAGTCCAATTCTGTAACATATAACGAGATAAAGCTTTTGACAAATTTGCTGCCCTTGTAAAATTTTCATACTGAACTGAAGTAACACAAAGACCAGGCATTTTGTATTCACAACCTAATTGAGCCAATTGCCAGAGACTATCCACTTGCTCTTGGACTAGGTTGATGCCCTGATTTATCAGCATCAACCCTCCTTGTATCTGCAAGTTGGCTGTGGCCTGTTTATCCAAGGCCGTTGTGATCATCATAGAAAGCTCATTAATAGTTTGTGTTGTTTGCACAGAAGTATATAGAGCGAGTGCCGAGGCCGTGACAGAGGCTGCAACTGTCACTGTAGCCACCAGTCCAACTATGATAGCAGAGATACCAAAATCTCTTTTTCCTCGAAACAAAGTCAAGCTATTAGGGGCATCTACCGGAACAGGAACAAATCTAGGCATGCAGGTAACTAAAGCAAAAGGATATTTCTTAGCATCCCAGCATAGGGCATAATAACATTTTTCTTGTGAGCAATCTATCTCTATCTGATTTTGATTTAAGCTTTTGCTACTTACCACCCACAAAAACGGGGCCATATACATACCGGGGTGGCAGTAAAATTTACCTCTTTCTGTATTTTATATTGAACATTGGAAGTGGTCCATTTAAAATTCGAACCCTGTTTTTTATTCCAGTGCTGGGTACCCTTCCTGTCAAAAGTCATTTCTCCTTTTTCACTAGAACCTCCTCTGATCATTGCCATGGGGGCAAGATCAGTACAGCTTCCATTAACTCCACAAAGTAGCCACTGATCAAAAGGATTAGTATTACTTCGAAGGTGGTCCATATGACTAAAATCATATCCCGCAAAGGTATCATTATATTCTCTACTAATATATGGTGAAAAGGAAAAATAATTCTCTACTGCCCAAGTATATCTTTTAGCTTGGCAGCCTGTCCAAGGCAGCATTACATCTTCCATGGACCCTTCCCTGCAAAAGGGTGCCATTCTAGGTTGTGAAGGCGCCTTATTTTTAGATCTTCCACCTTTTCGACTGGGCCACCATCCTCTAATAACTATGGGGTCAGCCTTCATGTCAAAAGCCGCTCTGCCAAAGGAGGCCTTTTTTAACCAGACTGCTGATTGATTATATAAGTATATACATTGAGTCTTATCTTGTAATGAGGAAATTAGCACAAAGGACAGGCTTCCCTGTATGAAAAAGGTTCTATTTTCTTGTAAAGCTTGAATCTGTTCATCTAAGGGTAAATAAGCAAATCCCAGTTCTTTATTTGTAGTGAAAAAGCGTGGAAATATTTGTGCATTGTGCATAACAGGCATAGGAAGAGGAAAAGTTGACATAATTCCCCATCTGAACTCTCCGTTTATACTAGGAACCAGAATCTCCAGCATTAGAAGTATGATCCATTGACGTCTTGGGATCTTATTCTTGTGATTCATCGTCCAAGTGCTGGATCCTTCGAGTGAGGCGCTCCGGAATCCAAAAGGGACTATCTTCCTCCTGTGGAAAAACACATATACATCCCCTGGATTTTATTAAATTAGGATCCGGGCCTTTCCATTTTCCTGTCAAAACATCTTTCCACTTTGCCATTTCCTTGGGCCTATCAGGTTCTGAACAGTGACGTTCAGCCGCAGTATGGCCTTGGGCATCAAGATTTTAAAAATTAAGAGTGAAGAGTGCCATAGAAACAGCTACTCTTGGTACTGAGGGTAGAGCCTCCTCGACTCCCCCCTTTTGTTTAATTAAGTAGGACTTGAGAGTGTGATGGGCACGTTCTACAATGTCTTGTCCTTGAGGATTATAAGGAAGGCCAGTCAGATGCGTCACATTCATCTGATGACAGAATTGTTGAAATTTTTGAGAAGTATAGGCTGGTCCATTATCTGTCTTAAGAATTTTAGCTTGTCCCCAAGCACTCCATGCCTTGAGGCAATGTTGAATTACATGTGAAGCCTTTTCTCCTGTTAAAGGTGTAGCAAATATAATACCAGAACAGGTATCTATAGAAACATGTAAATATTGAAGTCTTCCAAAGGATGAGATATGGGTAACATCCATTTGCCAGACCTGTAAAGGTCTTATGCCACGTGGGTTTATTCCCACATGAGGAACAGGCAAAAATTCACAGCAATTTTGACATTGAGTAACAATTTCTCTAGCTTCTTTTCTAGTTAATGAAAAGCGGCGACGTAAGGTTTCAGCCGTCACGTGAAAGCGCTTATGAAATTCTTTTGCAGCTTCTGTTTGAGAAGACAGAGCAACAGCCACAATCTTGGTGGCTTTATCTGCCAAATCATTTCCCAAAGACATAGGACCAGGAAGGCCCAAACGCACTCTGACATGAGTAATATAAACAGGGAATCTTCTATTTAATAATACCGATTGTATTTGTTGAAAAAATATTGACAACCTTGCTGGAAGGTTTTATTACTCCAGCTGTCTCAAGAAGATTAACTGCATTAACTACATAAAAAGAATCTGATACAATGTTAAGCGGCCCTGGAAAGGTTTTAAGAACCTCCAGTACCACTAGACATTCTACGATTTGAGGTGAGGTTGGTTTCATTATATTGTTTTGATACCATCTTGTTATCAACCACATAGGCACCTATACCAGTTTTTGACCCATCAGTATATACTATAATCCCATCTCTAAGTGGATCCTTAACCGTCACTTGAGGAAACACAACAGCTTGATTTTGAGCAAATTGTAAAATTGGATGTTTTGGATAATGGTTGTCAATCTGTTCTGAAAAGGAGGTGACTAAAACTGCCCAATCATCAGATGCAGCTGCTAAGGTTTGAACCTGCACTGCAGTATAAGGTACGATGAAAAAATTAGGATCTTGTCCAAAATGAGTGATAGCTGCTTTTATTCCTCTAAGCGCAAGCTGTGCAACTGCATTAGGATACCAATCTATTATTTTAGCAGGAGAGGCATTTGGATGAACCCATAATAAAGGTCCATTTTGCCACAAGACTGCGGTTGGTAATTGGGCTGTCTTGAAAACACATAAATTAAAAGGCTGTGATTCATCAATGCATTGTAATTGAGCCTTTTGCAAGGCACTCTCTACCTTTTGTAAGGCCTGATTAGCAGCAGGAGTAAGGGTCCTAAGGGAGGAGATATGAGAATCTCCTTCTAAAATATCAAATAAAGGTTTTAACTCAGCTGAAGAAATCTTTAAAAATGGTCTCAGCCAATTTATATCTCCTAACAATTTTTGAAAGTCATTTAAGGTGTGTAAATGATCTCTGCGAATCTCCAATTTTTGAGGAGTTATACTAGTGGGAGATATAATGGTTCCCAAAAGTGTGCCTACTTCTGAAATTTGCACCTTCTCTGCTGCTATTTGTAATCCCCATTGTTCTAAAATTTGTATCAAAAATGGGTAAGATTCTTGCAAAGTCGCCATGTCCTTATGTGAAAGGGGAATGTCATCCATATAATGCAAGATAAGTAAGGTGGGGAACCGATGTCTCACCGGTTCCTGGGCTGCTTGTACAAAAAGTTGACACATGGTAGGACTATTTGCCATGCTCTGAGGAAGTACCTTCCACTGAAATCATTTATCAGGCTCCATATGGTTAAGGGCTGGAACAGTAAAGGCAAACCGTGGCCTATCTTGAGGACACAATGATATAGAGAACAAGCAATCTTTAATGTCTATAATAACAACTTTCCAATGTCTGTGCAGGGCAGATAATAGGGGCAATCCCCGTTGAATGGATCCAAAAAGTTTCATTTGGGCATTAATTGCTCTAAGATCATGGAGAAGCCTCCATTTTCCTGATTTTTTTCTTAAATACAAAAATAGGTGTATTCCAAGGTGAAGTAGAGGGCTCTTAATGACCCAAGCATACCTGTTCCTTGACTATTTTAGTTACAGATTCTAATTTTTCAGAAGATAGAGTCTATTGAGGAACTCATACACCCTCCTCTGTAAGCCATGGTATGGGCAGAGACTTCTCAACGGCACCTAGAAAAAACTCAGACCTTGTCTCCCTTTATTACCTTCTTGAGGGATAGGTTCAAGTCTACCCTGCTCTTCTTTTCCTAATCCCTTTCCTTTCTTATAACCCATTTTATTCATGATTTTAACAGCTTGTGTAAAATACTCATTTGTTAAGGTAAGGCCCATTTCTGAGAGAATATCTCTCCCCCATAGATTAACTGCTAATGGAAGGACATAAGGGGTGAATAAGCCTCTCTGACCCTCTGGAGTCTGCCACTCCAATCGTGTAGAACTGATTGTAGGACACGATTGATAACCTAGGCCCTGCAGTGAGTGGGAAGATTTGTTCACTGGCCAGGTGTGGGGCCACCAATGTGAGGAGATGACGCTCTTATCAGCTCCTGTATCCATAATTCCCTGAAAGCTTTTACCATTGATGGTTAAATGCAGCGTGGGTCTATTGTCTAATGGCATAAATAAGTATGCTGCATCTTGGCCAGAAGAGCCCATACGATTGCTTCCATGTGTTTGTACACTTTCTTCTTTTCCTGTAGGTAATAGGATCATTTGTGCAATCCTATCTCTGATGTAATAGAAAAAATTCCTTGAGGGCAAGAGCAAAGGACTTGAATTTCTTGTAAATGATTATGATCTACTATTCCAGGATAAACTATAAGTCCTTGCATAGTCAGTGATCCTCGCCCTATTATCAGGCTCACTGTTCCTGGAGGTAAATGTTTCGGGGCCTCAACTGGGATAGGCTGAACATTCATTTGTGGCATGAGTAAGAAGTCGGTGGAGGCACGCCGGTTCACTCCTGAAACTCCTTGGGGTTTATTTCCTCTAAGTTGCTCTGACTTTTGATAAATTGATTCCCATATTTGTGAGGGCCCTGGGATCGGGGGCCCATAACCCCGTTTTTTGGCAGGCGGTGGTCAGATTCATTGATTGGGGGCAGGAGCCTCCCTTTTATATCACGAATTGAGCAACATTCACTAGGTTTGTGATAACTCTTTCCACAACGAGAGCAAAGAGTAGTTACTCAAGCCTGCTCTGGAAGGGGCCAGTTTTTCTTTAGATGGCCTACTTTTCCACAGTTAAAGCAAGCTCTTTGTTTGCTGGTAGAGGGGCGCTTTTGTGATTGTAATATCGCTGCAGCCAGCCCCGCATTGGTAAGTGGGCCTCCTAGCTCTCTACATACCCTAAGCCAATCCTGAAATCCCTTGTTTTTTCTTGGTGTAATAGCAGTCCTGCATTCCTGTGTGGCTTGTTTATAAACAAGCTATTCAATTAGAGGTGTGGCCTGTTCAGGATCTCCAAAAATCCTTCCTGCTTCCTCAGTCATTTTCGCCACAAAGTCTGAGAATGGCTCCTGGGGACCCTGGATGATCTTTGTAAGGTGGCCTCCAGCTTCTCCCTTTTTTGTAAGAGCTTTCCAAGCCTTAATGGCAGCTGCTGATATTTGAGCATATGCTCCCCAATGATAATTAGTTTGATTGGCGGTATACTGTCCTTGACCTGTTAATAATTCAAAAGTCCATTGTCTCTGATTATCATCCTCTGCCGCAACATTAATTCTTGCCTGATTCTGGGCAGCATCGTACCATAATGCTTTCCATTCCATGTATTGTCCCATATTAGGTAGAGTGGCTTTAACTGTCATTTGCCAGTCTGCCAGAGTCATTGGTACATTGGCAAATCTCTTGACCTGTACCAAGGTGAATTTGGCATTGACTCCATAATTACAGACAGATTCAGCAAGTTCCTTAATTTGTTGATATTCTACAGGAGCATGTATGCGTCCTGCACCATCTCCAACATCGAACACTGGAAAAGCCATCTGAATCTTTTTTAATTCCTCCTGAGGCAGAAAGAAACTAGCACCATAACTTGTTTGATATGGTGCGGGTGCTGTGGGCTTGGGCAACTGCTGTATGCCCCCCCCCTTATTTTAACCTTTTGCTGTACCTTTGGATTAGGGCCATAACTTTCCCTGTCATATTTTGCTGCTTCCTCTTCTAAATCTGCCTCTTTGCCAGAATCTAACTCATCAGAATCTGAACTATCAATCTCAAGCCTTCTAAATCTAAGGTGGGGTAAATGTTACTAGGTTTACTTGTAGGGGGCACACTGTTACCATCCCCTTTCATATCTCTCCCCCTATCTAACTTCTGGGGAGGTCCTTTTTCCTTCATGTCTGTTTTCTTAGGAGCTCCAATTCTCTTGCTCCGTTCGGTTTCTGACATGCTGTCTTGAACCTCTTCTAATGTTTCTTGTCCCTCAACTACTGCAGGTCGGCAGGTCTCATCTTCTAAGCAATTCTTTATTAATTTCCAAATGGCCTTGGTGCCTAGGCGCAAATCTCCTTCCTCAATTTTTTTTAATCTAGGTCTCTTCCTAGTTTATTCCATGAAGCTATGGTCAGTGAGCCCGAGCAAGCATACCATGGGGCGACACGGTCAACCTCTGCGACAAAATTTTTTAGGGTGCGTGTGGTAATCTTGAGGTCTCTCTGCTTAAGAACAGCTTGTAGTACGTTTACAACTGATTTTGAAGACCCCATCATGCCTGTGGCTTATATACATCCGACTTAAGGCACGAAAAAGCAGAAGTGAAAGTAAACCACACTCTGCTCCGAAGAAACAGAAGTCTGCTTCCGAGGCAGCCGCTCCAAAAAGCAGAAGGAAATCCACTCTCAAAGGCAGAAGTCCACTTTTAAAGCAGAAGGCTGCCTCTAAAGCAGAAGTCCGCTCCTGGAGCAGAAGTGAAAGTAAAGTGAAAGCAAAATGCCATGCTCTGCTCCCTTATGTACGAGAGACTGACTGAGTGTGATGGTGCCGCCACTTATCTATGTCAGACTGACCGCACCTCAAAATTAACACCAACCACGATGAACACAATAAGACACAAGGAGAAAGAAAATAAGCACCAGAGTTACAAAAACCAAAGCTTCTACCGACCCGTCCCACGGTGCTTTCAGATTAAGACCAAAGTTAAAAGGAACAACAGGTTCAAGATCAGACATGACTCTCCGAACTTACCCACTGCAGTTCTGAATCTGCCCTGTCTCCAGGGGGTCTCCTCAGTGCTGGCGATGTTGAAGTCCCATGGTTTCGGCACCAGATGTTGTCTGTGATAAGGAGTCTCGCCAGCGAGGACGCAAACACAGGACACACTCAGATCCTTCTGCAGCAAAGATTTAATGCATCTCGAGAGATAGATGAATCAGCTTCTGGGGAAAAGGAGACCCAGAACACAGGAAACCCGTCCCTTTTATAGCCCATGAAGAGCAGTTGGAGACATGCCTTGCCCTGACTGGCTGCTCACCATCAGCCCAGTTAACGCCACGGGATAGGCAGGGCACAAGGAATGGAAAAATACCCCAGCACATGCACACACTACTTGTTTACCAGTTAGAACATGGGATGTCAGCGCCATCTTGAAATGGCGATTGCAATGGCGGCTCCTCACAGGTAATTTTTTGTGAAACCTGATTCTAATGTTCTTCTGAAGAATATTTAATTTGTTCTCTAAGTTTTAAGGAGCAGCAACAGCTTGCATATTCACCTCTTTAGCTTAGTTGTTGACTATTAAATTCTCACAAAGCCAGGTGCCTCGATGCTGACAGCTAATATGTTCTTGAAAGACATTCCTCTATCACAGTATTGCTTAACAGATAAAACTGTTTGATCCATATCACTATTAGATCTACATTGTAGCACTGCCATTCCGTGTACTTCCACACCACTCACATATTGCAAAGTGTACACACACTGAATAGGGTTTTTTGTTTTTGTTTTTGTTTTTTTTTCAAGACAGGGTTTCTCTGTATAGCTCTGGCTGTCCTGGGACTCTTTTTGGGGACCAAACTGGCCTCGAACTCAGAAATCCGCCTGCCTCTGCATCCTGAGTGCTGGGATTAAAGGCATGTGCCACCACGCCCAGCTCCGAATAGGTTTTATGTGTGTGTTTGTGTGTGTGTGTTAAAATTGCCGTTACTCATATGCTTGTCTTAAATTTGCTAAGTTATTGAGAGGGGAAGTTTATGTGAGTTAAGAATGTTGCTGTGGAGAAACCTTAGTCCCTACCCTATACACCATGTCTATGAGGAACAAAAAGTCAAGCTGTGTGAATGCAAGGTCAAAACCCTTTATTTGTTATTCTTGTAATAGGCATATCATATGTCATACTGGATACAGGCCATATGAGCATAGGGATTTTTGAAAGAAGCAGAGTATCTCTCTTTCCTAGAACTATTTATTAGAGGATATATGGTAGTCCCCACTTTGAAAAGACTTTCTGAATGTGATACAAGTTTATGATCACTTAGTTTTTCAACTTCTTTTGTAATATAACCACAGATTTATACTGCAGAAAGTCCTCAGTGCATTAGGAATGAGGAAATCCTGCTTGTCTTTCACTTTTCAAATACATTATGACTCACAGTGCAAGAAAATTTATGAATGTTATTACAGTAGTAAATCTGTGAATTCATGCAGTTTTCTTCAAATATCTGAAAAAACATGTAGAAAAATTCTGGTATAATTGTGAGGCATGTAATTAATGTGCCATCCATTACAGGCATCTCTAATGATGCATAACATCCCACAATGAAGGGCAACCATACAGATAAAAAAGATTCATCAGTGTAATGAATGTGATAAAAGTTTTACATGTCCCAATTATCATTGCAGTCATGAAAGAAGTCCTGCTGGAGAAAAACCCTGTGAATATACACAATGTGATAAAGCCATTACATATCACAGTCATCTTCAAAAGCATGAAAGAATTCAAACTCTGAAACACTCTGAAGAAGGCTTTCAACATAATAAAGTCCTTGCATGTCACAGTACTCTCCAAATACATAAAAGAACAGATACTGAAGGAAAACCCTACAAATGTCATCAATGTGATAAGGCCTTTTACAACCCAGGTATCTTCAACTACATGAAAGAACACATACTGGACAGAAACCTTATGAATGTAATCAATGTGGTAAGGCCTTTGCACAACGCAGATATCTTCAAATACATAAAGTAATACATACTGGAGAGAAACCGAACAAATGTTATCAGTGTGATAAAGCCTATTCACAACCAAATCATCTCCGAATACATAAAAGAACACATACTGGAGAGAAACCTTATAAATGTAAACAGTGTGGTAAATCATTTATATCTCACAGTCATCTTCAAGCTCATGAAAGAATTCATACTGGAGGTAAACCCTACAAATGTAATCAATGTGATAAAGCCTTTTCCAGACCCATATATCTTAAAATACATGAAAGAACACATACTGGAAGGAAACACTATGAATGTAATCAAAGTGGTAAAGCCTTTGCACAAAGCAGTCATCTTCAAATACATAAAGTTACACACACTGGAGAGAAGCTCTACAAATATAATCAGTGTGATAAAGCCTTTTCACAACAAAGCCATCTCCAAATACATGAAAGAACTCATACTGGAGAGAAACCTTACAAATGTAGCCAATGCAATAAAGCCTATTCACAACACAATAGTCCCATAATACATACAAGGTCACATACTGGAGAGAAACCCTATAAATGTAAGCAGAGTGGTAAAGCCTTAGCATATTACAGTACTCTCCAATACCATAAAAAGATTTATAGTGAAGAAACCCTATAAATGTGATAACTGTGGTGAAGCCTTTGAAAATTGATGTTCCATGGGACGTGGTAGCGCACGCCTTTAATCCCAGCACTTGGGAGGCAGAGGCAGGTGAATTTCTGAGTTCGAGGCCAGCCTGGTCTACCAAGTGAGTTCCAGGAGAGCCTGGGCTACACAGAGAAACCATGTCTTGGAGAAGAAAAAAAAAGAAAGAAAAAAGAAAATTAATGTTCTGAAGAAACATTAAAGGAATCATCTGGGCAAGGAATCCTATGAAGATGGTAACATGGTAAGGTCTTTGCACATATCTGTAGTCTTTCTCATGATGAAAGTATTCATACTGTAGAGGAACCAAATGAACAGAAGAAATTTGGCAAAGTTTTAGCACATCACAATTATCTCTTAATGCAGAAAAGAACAGATATTAGAAGCCGGGCAGTGGTGGTGCATGCCTTTAATCCCAGCACTTGGGAGGCAGAGGCAGGTGGATTTCTGAGTTCAAGGCCAGCCTGGTCTACAGAGTGAGTTCCAGGACAGCCAGGACTACACAGAGAAACCTGGTCTAAAAGGAAAAAAAAAAAGATATTAGAGAGAAACCCTCAAACATGATAGAAGTGATAAAGCCATTTCACAACACTGTTACCTCTGAATACATTAAAGAAAATGTAATGGTGAGAAACACTATGGAGATATTTCATGTAGTGAAGTATTTTCTTGTCACAGTAGTCTCCATATACACACATACAAAAAATGCTGGAATGAAACCGTACAAATATAATTGACGTGATAAACCATTTTTACAACACAGTTATGCTTGAATACATCAAAGAACACATACTGAAGAGAAAATCTATGAATGTAAGCAATATGGTAACACCATTTTTTATTCAGGTGCATTTCAACTAAGCAAAAGAATATATACTCTAGCAAAACCCTCCAAATGCCATCAGTGTGATGAAGCCTTTGTATGTCACAGTCATCTTCAAAGGCATGCAAAGAATCATTCTGAAGAGAAACCTTATGAATGTATTTAATATTTGAAGGCTTTGCACACTTCTGTAATCATCATCATGACAGTATTCGTGCTGGAGAGAAGCCCTGTGAATGCAAGCAATGTGGCAAACCCTTTTATCACCAAATGCCAAGAAGTACACATACTGTAGAGAAGCCTCATGAACGGACTCACTGTGGTAAAGCCTTTGCAAGTCACTGCAGTCTCTGAGTACATACAGGGACACATTCTGGAGAGAAACCCAAAATATGTAATCAATGGGGGCTGGAGAGATGGCTTAGCAGTTGAGAACACTGACTGTTCTTCTAGAAGTCCTGAGTTCAAATCCCAGCAAGCACATGGTGGCTCACAACCATCTGTAGCAAGACCAGATTACCGTTTCCGGTGTCTGAATACAGCTACAGTGTATCTACATATGATAAATAAAATAAATCTTTAAAAAATGTAATCAATGTAATAAAACATTTGTGTGTAACAGCAATAGTCTTTGAATATATAAAAGAACACATGCTGGTGAGAAAACCTATGTATGTTTGATGACTTGAAAGAATTCATAAGTAAGGGAATCTAACTATAAATGATTTGGTTAGATCATTATGGTCAGCTACACAAGATTATGCTGGAGAGAAATAGACAAGTGTCAACCATCTATTCAAGCACAATGTTCCATTTTATTTTAAACTCACCTGCAAATTCATATGGACAAAAGCATTAAGGACTTAATGACAAGCTAATAATCCCTTTAGATTTCACACTTTTCATTAATTACTCAAAAAAACTCACTCAGGTATAAAACTTAATGGGTGTGTCTTTTCCGTTGCTGTGATAAAACATAACGTCTGAGGCAACCTATAACACAGTTTACTTTGGCTTATGGTTCCACACCATCAAAGTATAATTATATCAGTTGTCAGACATAGCAGCTAAAGGAGAAAGCTAAGAGTTCACACCTTCAACCTACAGCATGTAGGAAGCAGTAGGAACTTGAAATGGCATGTGGATGTGAACTCTGAAGCTCACCCCAATGAAATAATTCCTCCACCTCGGAAGCATTTCCTAAATCTTCCAAAATGATATGATCAAATTAGAAGAATTCATTTCACCAGGTGTGGTGGCACACATCTTTAATCCCAGCACTCAGGAGTCAGAGGCAGGTGGATTTCTGAGTTTGAGCCCAGCTTGGTCTACAAAGTGAGTTCCAGGACAGCCAGGGCTATACAGAGAAACCCTGTCTCGAAAAACCAAAAAAAAAAAAAAATTAACAACAATAATTTACCCCCATCAACCCTATAAACAAATATTAAGCATCTTATGGTTTTAAGGGCACTAGACTGAGTCTAATTATGGTAGTTTCCCTTTTTGATTTTTTTTTTGAAATTATGGTTTGTTTGTTTTCCAAAAATATTTCCTTTGGCCCTAAACATTTCATTTTTGTTTTATGATGCCTTGTTTTTCCTTTTCTCTCTGTGGTGGTTATTCTTCAGCAGGTCCATACCTTTGCTCCCTGAGCTGTCTCTGTATTTCCTGGTTCTGTTCTTTCATCAGCTTCCTTATACATCTTCATTGTTTTTCTTGATAGTCACTGAGGAGGTTCAGTGGGCATGGGCACATAAGTGGCAGACCATCTCGTAGGATGATAGCAGTGCCGTCAAGATCTCTTACTGTGGATGTAAGAAATATCCAATATTCACCTGTGAGATGTTTAGCTGGGCACCTCTTCCTCAACAGTAGGAGCAACTTCTCCTTCGGCAGAGGTTACCTTTTCATGGTTTTCAAAGTGCAGGAAGAATGGAGAGCTGAGATGGCCTACAAGTTAATATATAGATTTTTTTCATTTACCTTGCTTCATTTATAAAAATCTCTGTCCCCATTTTGCATAAGGGTGACACATCCAAACAAGCATATTCGTGTGGGTGAGGGCAGAGGGTGGTGTTAGGACCCATCCTCAGCAACACTTCGTTATTCTTTACAGCACGGTCTGCATCTGCTGTCACCTGAATTTTTTTCTTTTAGCCATTCTGACTGGAGTGAGGTGGTTTTGAAAGATCCTGACAGAATGTAAAAGGCCACAGAAGCCCTGAAATCGGCAAAATAGATTTCATTATTAGCAGAAGTAGCTTCGGAAAAATAGAGGTGCACAATGCTCTGGCCACTCCTTGACCCCGTGTGTCTGCCAATGTTTTGACTGTTCCTTGAACCCAGGTGTGTGCCCACTGCTACACCTCACTGCCAGTTGTTTGTGATATTGGTTGCTGGGAAAGAGTCGAAAAATCTCCCCTGCAACCACAGCCGGGCCAATCCTGACTTGCTACACCTACACCAGACTCTTTCCTTGTACCCCTCCCATACCCATTTCTTGAGAATAGACATTGTTTAGATCTAGAATTCCCCTTCTCCTTTCTCCTCTGAGCACCTATAAAAACTGGGACCCCTTTCCCCTCATGGTCAACTCCTCTACACCTGCTTGGGATATGAGTCATCCCCACAGCTCTGGCTTTCCCCAAATAAAGCCTCATGTGGTTTACATCAAGCTTGGTCTCTTGTGAGTTCTTTGGGGTCCGATAATGTCCTGAGGCCTGAGTGAGGGACTACTCTCGGGGTCTTTCAGTTTGATTTGCAATTCCCTGATGACTAAGGATGTTGAACATTTCTTTAGGTGCATTCAATATTCCTCAGTTGAGAATTCTTTGTTTAGCTCTGTTAATAGGGTTATTTGATTCTCAGGAGTCTTGAGGAGTACACTTGGCTCGAGCTGCATATGTAGCAGAGGATGGCCTTGTCACGCATCAATGGAAGGAGAGGTCCTTGGTCCTATGATGGCTGGATAGATGCCCCAGTATAGGGAAATCCAGGGCGGGGAGGCTGGAGTGGGTGGGTGGGTATAGGAACACCCTCAAAGAATCAGGGGGAGGAAGGATGGGATAGTGGGAAACTGGGAAAGGGGGTAACATTTGAAATGTAAATAAATAAAATATACAATTAAAAAAAAGCATGGTCTGGCTCACTGATGTGACTCGTCTTCTTAGCCAGCTTATCCTAGGGACCACACCACTTGCCTCTGCTTTCTGAGGCTGGAATTCCAAGTGTAATTCCAAGAATGATGTCCCACCCTCCTGACCTTGCGTAACTTCCTGGATTGAACTCTGGTCCTCCACTTTTAGCCACTGAGCTATTTCCCCAGCCCTCCCCCTGCCTTCCCAGGACTCTCATTCCTTCCACAATTTGTAGCCCCTGTATCCAGAACCTTTTATGTTTTACTTTTCAAAGGATTGAATTCTGATCTTCTGCTGTTTGGAACCTCAGAGACTGTGGCATGGGATGAGTGATGTGATGAGGAAAGACTTGCTTACTGTACAGACATTCAACTGACCCCTTTATAGAAGCTCCACTTTTGCTTCCTGGGTATTTCTGTGACCCTGTGGCCACTTGCTTCTTTGTCTTCCACTGAGTGAACTGAATGTAAGCAGTTACAGGCCTCTAAGCTTATATTCACTCTGCTCCTAGTTTGTTCTTTCACTTCCAACATATGTGGATGCCTCCTAGTCAGATCCTCTCTCACTTTTTTAAAATAAAAAAAATATGTTGTGATAACATTACTTCTCCCCTTTCATTTCCTTCCTACAAACCACCCCATGTCCTTTCCGGCTAGTCCTTTCCTCTTCCCTCACTTTCTCTCTAAATGGTTGCCCCATTTTTTGACATATATATATATATATATATATATATATATATATATATATATATATATGTATATATATACATATTTATACTCATAAACATGTTAATACAACACAATGAAACTATTTAGTGTTGATTGTATGTGTATGATTTCAGGGCTGCCCACATGACATTAGATAACAATTAGGAAGGTCATCTCTGGAGTGACTAATTCTCTCTTTCTGACTTAAGAAGGAATCATTTTGTAAGAACTGAAGCCAGTGCCAAATAACACAAAACCTGACCCAAGACAAAAACCCTGGGGCCATCACTGAGACATCAACACCATGACTCTGACTGGGACACACACAACAGTGAAGAACTGGGTTAAAGTTGCTATCACAGGGAGAGAGTACAGTGTAAAATGAGTTCAAGGGTCTCGAGTAGATAAGAGTTATTTTTACAATTATCATCATGTGGTAAAACACTGATGAGTCTGAGTATGTTAAAAGTGAGATATTTAGGGGCCGAAGAGATGTCTCAGTGGATGAGAGTATTGACTGCTCTTCCAGAGAACCCTGGACTCCCATCACCGACATGGCAGCTCACAACTTTCTGTAACTCTAATATCTGACAACCTCATACAGACATACATGCAGGCAAAAACAAAACAATGTGCATAAAATAAAAATAAATAAGTTATTTTCAGGATCAAGTTAATGATCTAAACAGTCCCATATCCCCTAAAGAAATAGAAGCAATCATTAATAGTCTCCCAGCCAAAAAAATCCCAGGACCAGATGGGTTTAGTGTAGAGTTCTACCAGACCTTCAAAGAAGATCTAATTCCAGTTCTGCACAAACTATTCCACAAAATAGAAACAGAAGGTACTCTATCCAACTCATTCTATGAAGCCACAATTACTCTGATACCTAAACCACAGAAAGATCCAACAAAGATAGAGAACTTCAGACCAATTTCCCTTATGAATATAGATGCAAAAATACTCAATAAAATTCTCGCTAACCTAATCCAAGAACACATTAAAGCAATCATCCATCCTGACCAAGTAGGTTTTATTCCAGGGATGCAGGGATGGTTTAATATATGGAAATCCATCAATGTAATCCATTATATAAACAAATTCAAAGGCAAAAACCACATGATCATTTCGTTAGATGCTGAGAAAGCATTTGAGAAGATCCAACACCCATTCATGATAAAAGTCTTGGAAAGATCAGGAATTCAAGGCCCATACCTAAACATGATAAAAGCAATCTACAGCAAACCAGTAGCCAACATCAAAGTAAATGGTGAGAAGCTTGAAGCAATCCCACTAAAATCAGGGTCTAAGCAAGGCTGCCCACTTTCTCCCTATCTATTCAACATTGTACTTGAAGTCCTAGCCAGAGCAATTCGACAACAAAAGGAGATCAAGGGGATACAAATTGGAAAAGATGAAGTCAAAATATCACTTTTTGCAGATGATATGAGAGTATATATAAGTGACCCTAAAAATTCCACCAGAGAATTCCTAAACCTGATAAACAGCTTCGGTGAAGTAGCTGGATATAAAATTAACTCAAACAAGTCAAAGGCTTTTCTCTACACAAAGGATAAACAGGCTGAGAAAGAAATTAGGGAAACAACTCCCTTCTCAATAGTCACAAATAATATAAAATATCTTGGCATGACTCTAACTAAGGTAGTGAAAGATCTGTATGATAAAAACTTCAAGTCTCTGAAGAAAGAAATTAAAGAAGATCTCAACAAATAGAAAAATCTCCCATGCTCATGGATGGGCAGGATCAACATTGTAAAAATGGCTATCTTGCCAAAAGCAATCTACAGATTCAATGCAATCCCCATCAAAATTCCAAATCAATTCTTCAACGAATTAGAAAGAGCAATCTCCAAATTCATCTGGAATAACAAAAAACCTAGGATAGCAAAAACTCTTCTCAAGGATAAAACTACCTCTGGTGGAATCATCATGCCTGACCTAAAGCTTTACTACAGAGCAATTGTGATAAAAACTGCATGGTACTGGTATAGTGACAGACAAGTAGACCAATGGAATAGAATTAAAGACCCAGAAATGAACCCACACACCTATGGTCACTTGATCTTTGACAAGGGAGCTAAAACCATCCAGTGGAAGAAAGACAGTATTTTCAACCAATGATGCTGTCACAACTGGTTGTTATCATGTAGAAGAATGCGAATCGATCCATTCCTATCTCCTTGTACTAAGGTCAAATCTAAGTGGATCAAGGAACTTCACATAAAACCAGAGACACTGAAACTTATAGAGGAGAAAGTAGGGAAAAGCCTTGAAGATATGGGCACAGGGAAAAAATTCCTGAGTAGAACAGCAATGGCTTGTGCTGTAAGATCGAGGATTGACAAATGGGACCTCATGAAACTACAAAGCTTCTGCAAGGCAAAAGACACCATCAATAAGACAGAAAGGCCACCAACAGATTGGGAAAGGATCTTTACCTATCTTAAATCAGATAGGGGACTAATATCCAATATACATAAAGAACTCAAGAGGGTGGACTCCAGAAAATCAAATAACCCCATTAAGAAATGGGGCTCAGAGCCAAACAAAGAATTCTCACCTGAGGAATACCGAATGGTTGAGAAGCACCCTAAAGAATGTTCAGCATACTTAATCATCAGAGAAATGCAAATCAAAACAACCCTGAGATTCCACCTCACACCAGTCAGAATGGCTAAGATCAAAAATTCAGGTGACAGCAGATGCTGGCGAGGATTTGGAGAAAGAGGAACACTCCTCCATTGTTGGTGGGATTGCAAGCTTGTACAACCACTCTGGAAATCAGTCTGGCGGTTCCTCAGAAAACTGGATATAGTCCTACCGGAGGATCCTGCAATATCTCTCCTGGGAATATATCCAGAAGATGTTCCAACCGGTAAGAAGGACACATGCTCCCCTATGTTCATAGCAGCCTTATTTATAATAGCCAGAAGCTGGAAAGAACCCAGATGCCCCTCAACAGAGGAATGGATACAGAAAATGTGGTACATTTACACAATGGAGTACTACTCAGCTATTAAAAAGAATGAATTTATGACATTCCTAGGCAAATGGATGGACCTGGAGGGTATCATCCTGAGTGAGGTAACCCAATCACAAAGGAACTCACACAATCTGTACTCACTGATAAGTGGACATTAGCCCAGAAACTTAGGATACCCAAGATATAAGATACAATTTGCTAAACGCATGAAACTCAAGAAGAACGAAGACCAAAGTGTGTACACTTTGCCCCTTCTTAGAATTGGAAACAATCACCCATGAAAGGAGTTACAGAGACAAAGTTTGGAGCTGAGACAAAAGGATGGATCATCTAGAGACTGCCATATGCAGGGATCCATCCATCCCATAATTAGCCTCCAAGCGCTGACACCATTGCATACACTAGCAAGATTTTGCTGAAAGGAACCAGATATAGCTGTCTCTTGTGAGACTAGGCCGGGGCCTAGCAAACACATAAGTTGATGTTCACAGTCACCTATTGGATGGATCACAGGGCCCCCAATGGAGGAGCTAGAGAAAGTATCCAAGGAGCTAAAGATATCTGCAACCCTGTAGGTGCAACAACATTATGAACTAACCAGTACCCTGGAGCTCTTGACTCTAGCTGCATATGTATCAAAAGATGGCCTAGTCGGCTATCACTGGAAAGAGAGGCCCATTGGATTTGCAAACTTTATATGCCCCAGTACATGGGAATACCAGGGCCAAAAAATGGGAATGGATGGGTAGGGAAGTAGTGGGGGGGGGGTATGGGGGACTTTGGGATAGCATTGGAAATGTAACTGAGATAAATACATAATAAAAAAAAAAAGAAAAAATATTCCCATGAACAAAGATCAAATAAATAAATAAATAAGTTATTTTTCTAAAGTGAGACATTTAGTAACTCTTCACATATGGCATGTTTGGGCGTACATCCATTAATTGTTTAATCAGAAAAACAAAGCCATTTCTTTTTAAAAATGAAAACTTAGAAAATAAGAGCAATGTTATTTTGGGAAACAAATCGAGTTGGAGAAAGGTAAAAACCATCTAAACTAAGAGGAAACATTGGAAGTTTCAAAGCGTTGCCTAGAATATAAAAAAGAGCAATGACTTTCTTTGTGGGATTTAATGGAAATGCTGTAGAGATTTATAACACTCTGAGATAATTAGAGGCATTCAAATCATTTCATTAGATTCAAAATGTTCTCATGTCTGAGTGTTGATGGTTCTAATCAGTTAAAAGTACACAAGTTATCTGCCTATAGCCCAGTTGCCCAAACTTGCATTGGCACCTGATTTACATTCATAAAGCCCCAACCCTGGTAAATTGGGAGTTTGCAGTGGCCGTTGCAACTTCCTGCCCATTATCACAGTGACCCTCTCTTTTAAAAAGAAAAATTGGTTATTTCATTTATTTACATTTCAAATGTTGTCCCCCTTTCTGCTCTCCCCTCCTCAAACCCCCATCCCATCATCCTCTTTGCCTCTAAGAGGTTGCTTCCCAAATTAAACTCTCCGGCCATACCATCCTAGCATTCCCCTATGCTGGTGCATTGAACATCACAGAACAAGGGCCTCCCCTCCCATTGATGCCAGATGAGGCAGTCCTGTGCTACATATGCAGCTGGAGCCATGGACCCATCCATGTGTAGTCTTTGGTTGGTGGTTTAGTCCCTGGGAGCTCCAGGGCAACCAGTTGGTTGATATTGTTCTTCCTATGGGGTTGCAATCCCCTTCAGCTCCTTCAGTCCCTTCCCCAACTCTTCCATTGGGGTCCCTGGGCTCAGCCCAATGGTTGGCTGTGAGTATCTGTATAGTGCCCCCTCTTAATTGCCTGGGAACCACAGGCAAGTTGCATAGCAGACAGGCTGTGACAGGAATGGGTGAGGCATCCCATGAATCATATATTGGCTTCTTAGACCACTTAATTTTGAAACATGAGGAGTGGGGAAGATCTATGGGATGACCTTTGTTTCTGATTTTCTTTCATTCCAAAGAGTAAGTAACATCTTTTCTTCTACATGGTGTATTTGTGGCTAAGATCTAACAGTGGGGCATTCAAGGAAGTAAATAGAGCCATCCTCCTGTCCTGGGAAATCCGGGAGGTCTTGCTTGGTATGTTGTCCATGAATATCTTTTTTTTTTTTGTTTTAAGATTTATTTATTTATTTATTTATTTATTTATTATCTGTAAGTACACTGTAGTTGTCTTCAGACACACCAGAAGAGGGCGTCAGATCTCAGTACGGATGGTTGTGAGCCACCATGTGGTTGCTGGGATTTGAACTTAGGACCTTTGGAAGAGCAGTCAGTGCTCTTACCCACTAAGCCATCTTGCCAGCCCCGTCCATAAATATCTTGACATTCGACTTGTTTTCAGAAGCTATGAGAATAGGGCAAAGCTATTTTCCTAAAAAAAATTCTGTTTTGGGTCACTTAGGTGATCCTGGGTTTTGTAAGTGAGCATCATTGTATTAGTCAGGGTCCTCTAGAGTCCCAGGACTTATAGACTATCTCTCTATATTGAGGGGATTTGTTGTAATGGCTTACAGTTTGTAGTCCAACTCACCCAACAATGGGCAACTGTGAATGGGTCCAAAAATCTAACAGTTGTTCAGTTCCACGTGGCTAGTTGTTCCAGCTGGTCTTCTGTATAAGCTGGGATCCTGAAGAAGCAGGTTTCAACAGATATGCTGGCAAGTAAATGCAAGCAGGCAAAGAAAACTGAGTCTTTTTTCTTCCAATATTCTTATGCAAGCCTCCAGCAGAAGGTCTGACTCAGATTAAAGGTATGTACTAACTACCATGCCTGGGTCTGGAACATGATTTGTCCTAGGATGACCTTGAACTCAGAGATCTACTTGCCTGAGTCTCCCGAGATTAAAGGCATGTACTGCATTGCCTGAGCCTAAGATTTTTATGGCCTTTAAGCCTTAAGATCTCTTTGTCAAGATCCCGGTCAGAAGCCTGTGTCTTCCAGCCTCAAGATCTGGATCACAGGTGTGACCTCCATTTCTGGATTGTAGTTCATTCCTGATGTAGTCATGTTGACACCCAGGAATAGCTGTCACAGTTAGTTTTCCAGTCACGCTTTCAAAGGACCTGCATGCAGTGCTTCATTTGGGAGTCTTATCTCAAAGGTTTAGTAGCTTAATCATACCCAACTATCATATCCTAGTAACAGGCCACTGCTATGTGCTCAGTGTTTTAACTGTTCTCTTTTCTCACATTGTGGGACACATGCAGGCATTCTCTCTTGAATCTCACGGGTACCTCAGGAAGAAGAGCCATGATGACAAGCATTCACATTGTGCCTTGTCTCAGACTCGAGGGGGCCTGACTGCATCCCACTGCATCAGTGAACAAACCACAGACTGTGTCGCTAGGCAGCTACATCCAAATTCTAACCACACACAGACTTAGATGCCAAAGATTTTAGAAATTTGTGTGTATCAAGGAAATTCAAGCCTATGTTTGGACATTACATCTTTGATGTCTGTCATCTTATGATTTTTTTTAGTAAGATGTAAGACAGTTGATATAAATTATTTAAGAGCTTTATCTGTATATAATAAACAGTGATAAAAATTGCCTTCGAGCCAGGCATGGTGGCTCACGCCTTGGGAGTCAGAGGCAGTCGCATTTCTGAGTTCAAGGCCAGCCTGGTCTACAAAGTGAGTTCCAGGACAGCCAGGGCTACACCGAGAAACCCTATCTGGAAAAAACAAAAAACAAAACCAAAAAAAAAAATATAGCCTTCGAGGCTCTGTTCTAACAGCCATTTATCAGCTTGGATTGTGCTGTAGTATGCTTCCCTTTTGTTCTTTCAAACCTAAGCTTACAGGCCCTAGATTCTGAGAACTGTGGGATAAAGATAAGAACTGTGGGACCCACAGACTTGCATTCCTCAGTCATGAGCAGCATCTTCATGTTTTCCAATCACAGGAAATTTAAGGCAGTAGATGCAAACACCTAGTTTTAACTTTTAAAAAATGCTTATTAGATTGTATTTAGTGTGCATGTATCTCTCTGACTCAGTGTGTGTGTGTGTGTGTGTCTGTCTGTCTGTCTGTCTGTCTGTCTGTCTGTCTGTGTGCACACATGAATAAATACCACAACCAGAGAACAACTTGTAGGAGTCAGTTCTCTCTCTCTCTGTCATGTGAGTCTTGAGGATCAAAGCAGTTTGTCAGGGTTGGCATCAAATGTCTTGCTAGGTGACTTTGATGACCCTCATTTTAACTTCTTCACTAGACAAAGACATCTTCTTTTCCAAGTTAGGAATTACCAGTTGTGATGGTCTGAATGAAAATGGCTCCTATAGGCCAATACATTTGGATGCTTTTAAAAAGGATTGGAGGAAGGCTGGAGAGATGGCTCAGTAGATAAGAGCACTGACTGTTCTTCCAGAGGTCCTAAGTTCAATTCCCAACAACCACAGGTTGGCTCACAGTCATCTGTAGTGGGATCTGATGCCCTCTTCAGGTGTTTCTGGAGGCAGCCACAGTGTACTCATATATATGAAATAAGTAAGTAATAATAATTAAAAAAAAAAGATTAGAAGAGTGTCCTTATTGAAGGAGGTTTCAAGAGCTCACAGCAGGCCCAGTCTCTCTGGGTCTCTGCCTCCAGATAAGATGTAGGCTCTCAGGGTACTGTTGTATCACATGCCTGTCTGCCTGCTGTGGTGCTCCCCCTACCTTGATTGCCATGTACTAACCCTCCAAAGCTGTAAGCCAGCTGAAAATCAAACACCTTCTTGTAAGAGTTGCATTGGTCTTGGTATCTCTTCACAGCAGTAGGAAAGTAACTAAGTTGCCAATGCGTTCACTTGGCCCTGGCCTGGTTAATAAACTTAGTACTAAACTCTGGTTGTCTTTGGAGCCCTTTGAGAGGCCCTTCTCAGTCCATCCTTGGGAAGTTAAGGAAGGTGTAGCAAAGGCAATGTCTACATCAGCATTGCAAAAGGGCCAGGGGCTTCAGGCCCTTTGGGAAGAGACCACATGAGCAGCTTTGCTCACATTTGGAATATCTATGAGTCTGATAATAAAGCTGTGACAATATCTCCTGAATATGAGAGAACCATCTATCAGCATAGTATATCTGCCTGCATCTCCCAGGACCACAAACAACCAGTTTGGAAAGTCAGGCCTCCCCAAGTATTGCAGGGCTTTCTGGGGACCCGGGTTAGGTTCAGTAATAAAGACGCAGAGACATCTGTATAGTAGAAGGCTGTTGTCCTGTTTGCTGGGCCAGCCGCTCAGCTAGATTTCAACTTAACCCAACTTCTGCTGTTTTTCTCTCCATGTGGCACTGAACGCATGTAGTGGCTATTCCTGGTTGTCAACTTGACTATATCTGGAATGAACTACAATCCAGAATTGGATGCTCACCAGTGACCCTAATCTGGAGGCTTGGGAGATAAAAGTTTCTGACCTGGATCTTGATATGGAGATCTTGATGCATTGTGGCTATGGATTCCAGAAGATTAAGACAGGGAGATCTCCAAGTTCAAGGTCATCTGGGATTAAAGGTGTGGTGGTACACATCTTTAATCTGGGTTACACCTTTTGCTGGAGACTATATAAGGATGTTGGAAGAAGGAAGGCTCACTCTCTCTCCTTTGCCTGCTTGCCCTGTGAAACTGAGCAACTGCTAGATCCTTGGACTTCCATTCTACAGCTGCTACTGACCATTGTTGGGAGTTGGACTGCAGGTTGTAAGTAATAAATTCCTTCACTATATAGAGACTATCAATAAGTTCTGTGACTCTCGAGAACGCTGACTACACTGCTGTTCATCCCTGTGCCTTTCATGTCCATACTTCCATCCTGCTACATCCGTGCCTGTTAGTGCTTCTATCCAGCTCTAGCCACCAGGTCTTTATTATACAAAAGCCATGCTCTTCACTCATCCACTTGGCAGTGGGGGCTTACACGACCTTCCCCAGGGTGGCTTGTCTTTCTTTTCGGGGCAGGTGAGGAAAGGACAAATGGACAAACATTTGCATATCCTGCTAGCCTGGCACAGCCAACATGGCAATTAACAATTGAGAATACAGGGACATACGGTACAAAATGTGTGGTTATCCCACACTCAAGTATAATAGCTGTGCTCAGCCTGGAAGCAATTGTCCAAATTTCTTCGCTCAGGGTTTATTTTTAAATTCTAAGTGAGTTAGCATGGCATTCGGCAGTTCCACTTACCACATTCTGAGGTGAGACCTTGGGACTATGATGATGAGCCCATGAAGGACAGAGATTCTTTGTTCTTGGCCACCTGGCTTTTGTGAGTGAATCAGTGCACTTTGGAAAATAGTGATGATGTAAATTGAGTGAGAAGCCAAAACTTTCAGTGTCTCATTTTTCCCAGTGATGAACCTTGGGACCTGGGGTCCTCTGGCCCACACTTTTATGTTCAAGTCTCCCAGAATGTCTTACTTGACTCCTGAAGCAAGGAGTATGAAAGCCTGCCTGGGTTGTGAAAAGAGTTTCTTGATCATTTCTTGTGGACAATTGGTATGCATTCATGCTCTTACCATAGTATCAAAGAAATAGAAGAGAGGGCACAAATAGCAAGACTTGAAGCTGTTGGAAAGCCAGGCCTCCCCAAATATTACAGGGCTTTCAGGGGACCTTACTGAGGTTAATAATAAGGACACAGACACACCTGTATAGTAGGAGGCTGTAGTCCTATCACAGAAAACACTACCTTGTACCTCAGGATTTGTCTCTTTTGCAGTAGCTTTCTGCTTCTGCTAAGCCTGGTTTACCCCTCAACACTATTAACTCTGATTCTTGGCTATCTTTGATATATCCAAGAACATTAACATCATTTAAAAATTCTAATTTTATTCTTTAAACACCTACAAATGTGGAATCCCATTGTTTACGTCATTTGCATAGTTGGGTGATTCCATCCTACCATCTCTAATGTCTTCTTTGCAGTGAGTGGAAGCCCATCACAGCAGAAGAGAACAAAGCACTTTAACCTTTAAAGACACAGAATTCTACCGGTAACCGGTAACAAACCTCAGAACCACAGTTAATTAGCACAGACAGACCTGACAAGATTTATCATTTGTACTGATCGGTGCGACTCCCCAATTATACCGTTTAATTTTAATTACTTTACTTTTTAAAAATGTTTAATAAGAGCATCAACTTTTAAGTTACTTACATTAAATGTCTTTAAATTATTCTTAACTGAGCACTGTTTTGGCCAAACTTTTTAATTGCTCACCTTCCTTGCTGACTTGAAGCTTGCAGTCCCAGTTCCTGCCCAATGGTTTCTTTTACTCAGTGGACCATTAGTAAAATGCGTGGGAAAAGTTGGACTGAGATTGGGCAGAGAGGGAGCACCCTGCAGGATGTCATGCTCAGGAGACTCAGAGGGAGCACCCTCAAGGACCTCGTGCTCAGGAGACTCAGAGGGAGCACCCTTCAGGACCTCGTGCTCAAGAGACTCAGAGGGAGCACCCTCCAGGACCTCGTGCTCAGGACACTAAGAGGGAGCACCCTCCAGGACCTCATGGTCAGGAGACTCAGAGGGAGCACCCTCCAGGAACTCGTGCTCAGGACACTAAGAGGGAGCACCCTCCAGGACCTCATGGTCAGGAGACTCAAAGGGAGCACCCTTCAGGACCTTGTGCTCAGGATACTAAGAGGGAGCACCCTCCAGGACCTCGTGCTCAAGAGACTCAGAGGGAGCACCCTCCAGGGCCTCGTGCTCAGGACACTAAGAGGGAGCACCCTCCAGGACCTCGTGATCAGGAGACTCAGAGGGAGCACCTTCCAGGACCTCATAATCAGGAGACTCAGAGGGAGCACCCTCCAGGACTTGGTACTAGAGAGACTCAGAGGAAGCACCCTCCAGGACCTCGTGATCAGGAGACTCAGAGGGAGCACCCTCCAGGACCTCGTGCTAGAGAGACTCAGAGGGAGCACCCTCCAGGACCTCGTGGTCAGGAGACTCAGAGGGAGCACCCTCCAGGACCTCGTGCTAGAGAGACTCAGAGGGAGCACCCTCCAGGACCTCGTGCTAGAGAGACTCAGAGGGAGCACACTCCAGGACCTCGTGGTCAGGATACTCAGAGGGAGCACCCTCCAGGACTTCATGCTCAGGACACTAAGAGGGAGCACCCTCCAGGACCTCGTGCTCAGGAGACTCAGAGGGAGCACCCTCCAGGATTTTCATGCTCAAGAGACTCAGAGGGAGAACCCTCCAGGACCTGGTGCTCAGGAGACTTAGAGGGCTCACCCTCCACGACCTCGTGCTCAGGAGACTCAGATGGAGCACCCTCCATGACCTCGTGCTCAGGAGACTCAGATGGAGCACCCTCAACGACCTCGTGCTCAGGAGACTCAGAGAAAGCACCCTCCATGACCTCATGCTCAGGAGACTCAGAGGGAGCACTGTCCAAGACCTCGTGCTCAGGAGACTCAGAGGGAACACTCTCCAAGACTTCATGCTTAAGAGGAAGACGGTGATTGAACCATAAATCAAGGTAGAACTGTGAGTCTGGTACTGTAACAGCCAGACGATACCTTCCCATCCACTCAGGAAGCCAGCCTGCTCTGTCATGTCACCCAAATGTCTCTAGTGAACATTTCAAGAAGCCTAAGAAAAATCTGTCTCATCTGGCCACGATTTGATTGACAAGTCCAGTTTCTCTATTTTTTTGTCAGTGCTTCCCAACTTAAGATCAATCAGAACAGGCCAATATGTTCCACAATCCATTCACGTAGGAACTCTGCTTAAAGCTACCACCTTCATCTTCCTGGTGACAAAGGCTTCCAATCCTGCCCTTCTCTATTTCCACTGTTCAGTGTTCCCATTCCCAACCTTCTCTCAACACTTTGCCATAGCAGACATAATGGAGATTATGCTGCCTCCCAAGGCATAGCGAGCTGGGAACAAACAGCCAGCACCTACTCTATCTTGGGTGATCTTCATTTACATAATAACTGCAAGAAAATTGTTGAATTGAGAATGAAACTGAGTAATGAGTTATCTCCAGGGACTCCAGACTAATGCTCATACAGCTAGCTCTGTTTCTGTCCTTAGTCTTTGAATGATTGTGATGGCCTCACTCATTGTTGATAGCTCCTACTTAAACTAGTTGTCCTTTGCCTAGTCTCTGTGTTGTTCTTAGTAAAACCTTGGACAAAAACAATGCCCAACTTCTGGCCCATTTATTGACTTAATTATTGCTTCAGTGCCTTGCAGTAGATCTGTGTATCCAAACATCCCAATACAAAGGAGATTTAGAAGTATCGGTAACTTTCACAGCAGAGGGAATTCCCAAGGCCCCAGATCTTCCACAGATGTACACTGGAGGAAACGGTTCTGGGCTCTTAGTGTATTCCTCAAAAAGCCCTGTGGTGTTCTTTGATTGATTCCCTTGGCAAGGGAGACAGATACAGACTAATGCTCTGTATACGTGTTTGGAATGTGTATTGATTGAACTTGTGCAATGCAAGTCTAGATTTCTTTTTGTTGCATTTCTTCTTTCTCTCCTAGGGAAAATTAATGCATAATTGCATGCTCTGTCAGTTGCTGGCATCACTAACCACCAGATGCAATGTCTCCTTATGCTCACAGTTCTGGGGACACACTGTGAGTCCTCTACCCCAGGCTGTGCCTTGCTCATGTGTAGCTGAGACAGGAAATCACAAGCTGGAGATGATGACACTTTCTGTACTGAGTGCTTTTCCCCCTTATCCTCCTGTTAGCTCAAACGTGTGCAGAGATGGTATGGCTAGACTTCTGGCTTGGCTGATCAGCAGGGATAATGCCTTTGAATAGCCTAAGCAAAAGTATTAGAAGATAGAGCTTGTTACAGTTTAAATATGCTTGCCCAGGGAGTGGCACTATTAGAAGATGTGGCCTTGTTGGAGTATGTATGTCCCTCTTGGAGTAGGTGTGTCACCATGGGTGTGGGTTTTAAGACCCTCGTCCTAGCTACCTGGAAGCCAGTATTCTGCTATCAGCCTTCAGATGAAGATGTAGAACTCTCTACTCCTCCTGCATCATGCCTGCCTGGATGCTGCCATGCTTCCGGCCTTGATGATAATGGACTGAACCTCTGAACCTGGAAGCCAGCCCCTATTAAATGTTGTCCTTATAAGAGTTGCCTTGGTCGTGGTGCCTGTCCATAGCAGTAAAACCCTAAGACAGAGCTGTTGGAAACATTCAGAGACAGAGTCCTTGGTAAGGGACAGATGGGTGGAGTTTATCTTCCCACCTTCCACCAGACAAGGAGCTGACACCCAGATGACAGCAGAATTCTGAGTCTCCATTTCTGAGGTAAGTGAGCTCACAGACCTGTACATTTTAGCCAATTGAGGTGTTGCTGGTGAGGCTAAGAGAACCCCTATGGGATAGATAAGTAAAACATAATCTGGTTATCTTGGAATCTGTTTACTCAATCCTCTCCATCCCAAGCTAGCAGAAAAAAATAAAAATAAAAATAAGTGAAAGCAAAATGCATCACAGAATGTGGCTCTAACAGTGTTGATAAGTAGTTATAATTTACAACAGCAATTTCATTAGGTTACTGTTCTTACCAGTGGGTGGTCTGGCGCACAGCTGGTTTTGAGCCAAAAATAATGTAGCCTATAAATTTGCTATTCGTTTCATCTTGAAATGCTAGGCCCTAAGCAGAGGGAGAAATTTTATGTTCCAGCCACCAGGAAAGGCAGGGGCATATTTCAGTTGTCTAAGGAGGACTGACTTTTCGTGTTTCCTTGTATATAATCCTGAATACAGGTGTGGGAGGAGGAGCAATGAGGCCCATTTCACCAGATTTACGGTTCTTTAATGGGAAGGCAGTAATACTGGAGGAGCAGTTTTAAAATAAAAGAGCCCAGCATGAGTTTCTGTGTGAGCCCACTTAGCCTCGATGTGCTACTAAATTACCACTGGAAGCCTGACACTGCCTGTCATTTGTGTCTGGAATTCAGGCAACACCTATTAATCACATGACTTTCTTGTCAACCTGAAAACACGCCCTGTCTGGAAGTCTCAGATGTATTCAGTGTTTCTAAGTTGATATAGTAAAGGGAGGATAAATTGGCTCTAACAAATGACTGTGTGAGGGGATACAGAAGAAGCTGTCCTCATGTGACCTGCAGGGTAGAAAGGAAGGGGAGGGCGAAGGCTTCCTAGGAAATCTGCTGCACACCATGAGAAGGGCGTACTCTGGGGTTTTGTCTCTACACCAGCTCACAAGACAGGATGGAGGTGCACTCTTACTGCAGCCTGTCTAGAATATCTCAGGGAAGAAATATTTCCTGTCATGAAAGACAAAGACGCATCTGCTTTCTGGATAAAGAACAATGTAGTGGGACTTGGGACATTTCTCCAAGAAACAAATTTATTTCACATGGATAAAAACACTAGGCAATAAATGCCTAAATGAAGTAAGTGAGTTAATTTTACTTCTAAGACAAGCCACCATTCCTATGTCTAAACGGAGACTTCAGATCTGTGTGCAGATCTCTTCTGCTGGAGGCCGTAGGCCAGTGTGCTGCACATTCTTTTTATGTGAGCCGCACTTAATCTGTTTTCTCCACACCAGACTCAGCATTTTAAGGAGGACTGTGCAAAGGAAGGTACCTTTTGAATCATGACAGCTGTTTGCCTGTGTGGCAGACACAGAAGAGGAGGTAGATGGAGCTGAAAGGCCTCTTTTCCAGACAGAAATGTAGCTCAGGTGAGTGTGTGGTAGCAGAATGGCTTGATGAATACAGCAGAAGACTCCAGCTTCAGACACAGCTGGACATTGGCGCTCAGGCCCTGAGGGCATCTCTGTCTCCTCAGCCCTGAGCTTAATAAACAGGAATGACAGGCATAATTAGCACAGACAGATGTTTGTACTGATAAATAATCTGCATATGTCTATCTAATGCAGACATGCATAGATAGATAGATAGATAGATAGATAGATAGATAGATAGATAGATAGACAGATAGATAGACAACAGGTGATAGATCTTATTTGAGGAAAGACTGGTATACAAAGAACTGCACATTTTATTGTGTGTAATTTAATGTGGTATCAACAAAGTTACTGTATTAAACTATCTAAGTATCTCCCATAGTTATGTCTTTTAAAAATCACATTCCTGGAACAACAATATGAACTAACTAGTACCCCACCCACCCACGGAGCTTGTGTCTCTAGCTGCATATGAATCAGAAGATGGCCTAGTCGGCCATCAGTAGAAAGAGAGGAACATTGGTCGTGCAAACTTTATATGCCTCAGTACAGGGGAAGGACGGGGCCAAGAAATGAATGTGGCTGAGTGGTGGAGCATGTGGGGGACTTTTGGGATAGCATTGGAAATGTAAATGAAATAAATACCCAATAAAAAAAAGAAAATAAAAAATAATATTCATTAGTTTATTTTTGTATTAAGAACACAGCATAGGACCTACCTCTTCAACAAATTCAGATGTGTCCAGGATTAAATTGTTAGGGTCGGTATCATTTTCCCAGTAGATTTCTACCATTTATTTATCTGACATGATTGAAGCTTTATACATATTGGGTAACAACTCTTCATTCTTCCACTGAGAAAGCATGACCTAACGTTGGTCACTCTGTGACTATATCATTTATCTTAGAGAAAGTATTCCACCCTCATGTCTGTTGTTCTAAATCCCAGCGCCTCTTTTATTTCTGAGGCAGAGATATGTCCCATCCTGTGTGTACTGTGCTTTCTTTGTCTCCGTTGTTCAAACGTGAGTCTTTCCTTACCTGAGCTGGTGTTGAAAGGGCTGAAATGCACATGGGAATTCAGATGTCTTTGTGGGACTCCGGTTGGAGTTCCTTTGGATCTCATGGACATTCTAGCCTGCTTTGTTTGCTTATTTTTGTTTGTGGATCTCTGCACCGTTTTCCACAGCCACTGCTCCATTGTATATTCCCACATTTTCTCAGTGTATTCTGGGCCTGCATTTCCTTGCTGTTTAGTGATATTGGCAATATCCCTGTTGGCCATTCGTGCGCCCCTGTGGAGGATGTCTTGTCACGTTCCGTTTATGTTCAATTGTGTTCTCTGTTGTCCCTACTGGTCTTCAGGAGACCCTTACACATGTTGAAAATGAGTCAGCTGCCTGAACCCACAGGGGTTACTGATGCTTGCTAAGAGTAAGGACAGAACCAGATTACAAAGGACAGACTCCTAAACTGACAGTGGGGAGAAGACTGCACTGCCACTTGAAAAAAAAATCAAGAAGGTGGATGCACACCATGTACAAAAGCTGACACAAGTGGGCTGCAACCTCACTGCTACAAACAAACAAACAAAAATGGAAGCATAGGTGGCAAATGCTTTTCATGGTGGTTTAGGAGATGGCTCCGTGGATTTGACACCAAAATCAGAGTTAACAAAAGCTGCCAGGTAAAAGCTCTTACAATGGCCAGAGTGCACAGAGGAGATATGGAGTCAGGGACAGGGTGGGGTGAGGGTTGGGAATTGGGGGAGGGGGTTGGGAGAAACCGTGCAACTTGACTGACTAGCAGTCAGAGTACTTCTTTATCTATACAGAACTCAATAGGTGTCTCAGTTAGGGTTTTACTGCTTCGAACATACATCATGACCAAGGCAACTCTTATAAAGGACAATGTTTCATTGAGTCTGGCTTACAGGTTCAGAGGTTCAATCCATTATCATCATGGCAGAAGCATGGCAGCATCCAGGCAGGCATGATGCAGGAGGAACTGAAAGTTCTGAAGGCAAACAGAAGGGCAGCTAGGAGGAGGGGCTCCTTGCCCACCTTCCTCGATCACTAATTGAGAAAATGCCTTACAGTTGGATTTCATGGAGGCATTTCCTCAAGGGAGGCTCTTTTTCTGTGATGCTCCCACCTTGTGTCAAGTTGACACACAAAACTAGCCACTATAGCAGGGATAGATTCATATTGTTTTAAAACATAAACCATATCACTTTTGTCCCAGGACTTGAGTTGTAACTTCCTCTTAAGTCATAAGTTTAGTCATTATTGATAAACCATGACATAATAGAGTTATCTTTTACAATAATTTACCCCTATCAACCCTATAACCAAACTTTTAAGCATCTTGTGGTTTTAAGGGCACTAGTCTAATTATTGTAGTTTCCCTTTATGATTTTTTTTTTTTTGAAATTCTGGTTTGTTTGTTTTCCGAAAATATTTCTTTTGGCCCTAAGCACTTTGTTTTTATTTTATGATGCCTTGTTTTTCCTTCTCTCTCTGAGGCAGTTGTTCTTCTGCAGGTCCATATCTTTGCTCCCTGAGCTGTCTCTGTATTTCCTGGTTTTGTTCATTCTTCAGCTTCCTTATACATCTTCATTGTTTGTCTTGATAGTCACTGAGGAGGTTCAGTGGGCATGGGCACATAAGTGGCAGACCATCTCGTAGGATGATAGCAGTGCCGTCAAGATCTCTTACTGTGGATGTAAGAAATATCCAATATTCACCTGTGAGATGTTTAGCTGGGCACCTCTTCCTCAACAGTAGGAGCAACTTCTCCTTTGGCAGAGGTTACCTTTTCATGGTTTTCAAAGTGCAGGAAGAATGGAGAGCTGAGATGGCCTACAAGTTAATATATAGATTTTTTTCATTTACCTTGCCTCATTTATAAAATCTCTGTCCCCATTTTCCATAAGGGAGACACATCCAAACAGGCATATTTGTGTGGGTGAGGGCAGAGGGTGGTGTTAGGACCCATCCTCAGCAACACTTCGTTATTCTTTACAGCACGGTCTGCATCTGCTGTCACCTGAGGTTTTTTTTTTATTTATTTTTTATTTTAGCCATTCTGACTGGTGTGAGGTGGTTTTGAAAGATCCTGACAGAATGTAAAAGGTCACAGGAGTCCTGAAATCGGCAAAATAGATTTCATTATTAGCAGAAGTAGCTTCACTGATTTAGAAAAATAGAGGTACACAATGCTCTGGCCACTCCTTGAACCCATGTGTCAGCCAATGTTTTGACCCTTCCTTGAACCCAGGTGTGTGCCCACTGCTGCACCTCACTACCATGTGTTTGTGACATTGATTGCTGGAAAGAGTCGAAAAATCTCCCCAGCAACCACAGCCGGGCCAATCCTGACTTGCTACACCTGCACCAGACTCTTTCCTTGTACCCCTCCCATACGCATTTCTTGAGAATAGTCATTGTTTGGATCTGGAAATCCCCTACTCTCCCCCTTCTCCTTACTCCCCTGAGGGCCTATAAAAACTGGGAGTCTTTTCCCCTCATGGTCGACTCCTCTACCCCTGCATGGGATATGAGTCGTCCCCAGAGCTCTGGCTTTCCCCAAATAAAGCCTCATTGGTTTACATCAAGCTTGGTTTCTTGTGAGTTCATGAGGGTCTGCTATTGTCCTGAGGCCTGAGTGAGGGGCTCCTCTCGGGGGTCTTTCAGTTTGATTTGCATTTCCCTGGTGACTAAGCATTCTGAACATTTCTTTAGGTGCTTCTTGGCCATTCAATATTCCTCAGTTGAGAATTCTTTGTTTAGCTCTGTTAATAGGGTTATTTGATTCTCAGGAGTCTTGAGGAGTACACTTGGCTCGCGCTGCATATTTAGCAGAGGATGGCCTTGTCAGACATCAGTGGAAGGAGAGGTCCTTGGTCCTATGATGGCTGGATAGATGCCCCAGCATAGGGAAATCCAGGGAGGGGACGTTGTAGTGGATGGATGGGTGGAGGAACACCCTCATAATCAGGGGGAGGGAGGATGGGATACGGGGAAACTGAGAAAGGGGCATTTGAAATGTAAATAAAGAAAATATACAATTAAAAAAAAAAGCACAGTCTGTCTCACTGATGTGACTCGTCTTAGCCACCTTATCCTAGGGAACACACCACTTGCCTCTGCTTTCTGAGGCTGGAATTCCAAGTGTAATTCCAAGAATGATGTCCCACCCTCCTGACCTTGCATGACTTCCTGGATTGAACTCTGGTCCTCCTGTTTTAGCCACTGAGCTATTTCCCCAGCCCTCCCCCTGCTTTCCCAGGATTCATTCCGTTGACAATTTGTAAACCCTGTATCCAGAACCTTTTATATTCTACTTCTCAAAGGATTGAATTCTGATCTTCTGCTGTTTGGAGCCTCTGAGACTGTCTTGGTGACATGGGATGAGGGGTGTGATGAGGACCGACTTGCTTCCTGTACAGACATTCAACTGATCCCTTCGCTGAGGTCCCGTCTTCCTTCCTGGGCCTTTCTGTGACTCTGTGGCCACTTGCTGCTTTGTCTTCCACTGAGTGAACTGAATGTAAGCAGTTACAGGCCTCTAAGCTGATTATCACCCTGCTCCCAGTTTGTTCTCTCACTTCCCACATATGTGGGTGTCTCCTAGTCAGATCCTCTCTCACTTTTTTAAAAGAAAAAAACCATGCTGGGTGTGGTGGCACTCGCCTTTAATCCCAGCATTTCTGAGGCAGCGACTGGTGGATTTCTGAGTTCGAGGCCAGCCTGGTCTACAGAGTGAGTTCCAGGACTGCCAGGCCTATACAGAGAAACCCTGTCTCGAAAAAACAAACAAACAAACCAAAAAAAAAAAAAACAAACATTATGATGTGATTACATTACTTCTCCCCTTTCATTTCCTTCCTCCAAAGCACCCCATGTCCTTTTCTGGCCAGTCCTCTCCCTCTTCCCCCACTTTCTCTCTAAATGGTTGCCCCATTTTTTGACAAATATATATATACATATATATATACATTTATATATATATATATACTCATTAACATATTAATACAACCCAATAAGACTATTTAGTGTTGATTGTATGTGTATGATTTCAGGGCTGCCCACATGTCATTAGATAACAATTAGGGAGGTCATCTCTAGAGACTAATTCTCTCTTTCTCTGACTTAAGAAGGAATCAGATTTGTAAGAACTGAAGCCAGTGCCAAATAACAGAATTCTGACCCAAGGCAACAACCCTGGAGGCCATCACTGAGACATCGACACCATGACTCTGACAGGGACACATGCAACAGGGAAGAACTGGGTTAAGGTTGCTATCACAGGAAGAGAGTGCAGTGTAAACTGAGTTCAAGGGTCTCGAGTACATAAGGGTAATTTTTACAATTATCATCATGTGGTAAAACACTTATGAGTCTGAGTATGTTAAAAGTGAGATATTTAGGGGCCGAAGAGATGGCTCAGTGGTTAAGAGTATTGACTGCTCTTCCAGAGGACCCTGGATTCCCAGCACCAGCTCAGCAGCTCACAACTGTCTGTAACTCTAAGTTCTGACAACCTCATACAGACATACATGCAGGCAAAAACATACCAATGTGCATAAAATAAAAATAAATAAGTTATTTTTTTAAAGCGAGATATTTAGTAACTCTTCACATATGGCATGTTTGGGCATACATCCATTAATTGTTTAAACAGAAAAACAAAGCCATTTCTTTTTAAAAATGAAAACTTAGAAAATAAGAGCAATGTTATTTTGGGAAACCAATTGATGAGTTGTAGAAAGGTAAAAAACCGTCTAAACAAAGAGGAGACATTAGAAGTTTCAAAGCGTTGCCTAAAATATAAAAAAGAGCAATGACTTTCTTTGTGGGGTTTAATGGACATGCTGTAGGGATTTATAACACTCTGAGAAAAATAGAGGCATTCAAATCATTTCATTAGATTCAAAATGTTCTCACGTCTGAGTGTTGATGGTTCTAATTAGTTAAAAGTTATCTGCTTACAGCCCAGTTGCCCAAACTTGCATTGGCACCTGATTTACATCCATAAAGCCCCAACCCTGGTAAATTGGGAGTTTGCAGTGGCCATTGCAACTTCCTGCCCATCATCACAGTGACCCTCTCTTTTAAAAAAAAATAATTCTTGCTTTAACAGTAGTTAATATTAGCAGTTAGTGAGGTCATCAGTTTGAGATGATCAACAAAGTGTCTGGATTGGCCTTTTTTTTCTCTCATCCATACCTCAGGGAACCAAGAATCTCAATTAAAAAAAAAAAAAAAAAAAAACTAAAAACCAAGCAAAAAACAAAAACCCTGAACTTATTATGAAACCAAATTACTGTAGTTCAACCAAACTAGAAGATCAGGGTAAAATGAAGTGGCCCTGCCAAAAAGAACTGCACATTTCCAGGTTTAAGATGTTCATCCTGAGAGAAAACATATGGGTAAATGTAGTCTCCCCTCCCCCAGCCTGAAACCTGCTTGCTCAGGGGTGGAGCTTCCTGCTCAATCTTTCTGCCACGTCTACTCCGAAGCCATCACGTGATCACCCTGCTAATGGACTCCAAGATTATTTGGCGGGAATTGGGCCCCTCCCCCTTCCTTTATAATGGAGTGCCGAAATAGTAAAAATTGAACCTTGAGCAGAGAGTTTTGTCTTGGTTCCTTCCTTACCTCTCGCTGCCTAGCCCCTCTTCTCTTCCAGGTTTCCAAAATGCCTTTCCAGGCTAGAACCCATGTTGGATCTGCTGGCCGGACACAACATTTGGCGAACCAACACAGGACTGAGAAATGGCAAAGGATTTTTGGAAGAGACACTGCTGGTTCGGAGCTCCATGGAATAATTAAAGGATAAAGGAAATTCATACCGGAGAAGGTATGGGCTAAGCTGAAACAGCATTAAACCCGAGCGCTGGTTCACTTAGGTTCAGCAGTAAAGCTTAAGAGGAGCTGGGTAACAGGTGGTAGGCTGTGGCTCTCCGAAGCTACATTAGGTGTGAGAAAAGAAAGGGTTTATTAAAAGGAAATTAATAATCAAGCGGATTGCCGCAGTTAATAAAAACCTGCATCATGAGGTAGGAAAATGTCCCAAAAAGCAGAGAGAAATTTCTCTCTGGGCCTTATAGCAGGAGTACTCTGTTCCCTTTTGTGTCTCATCTAATGTCTGGTGCGCCAATCTGTTCTCGTGTTCAATACCTGAATGTTCGTGTCCAGTCTGTATGAATGAATGTTCTATGTTTTATGTTGGATAATAAAGATGGTATAAAAAAAACTTTATCTGCAAAGCCGAGAGCTGCCACGTGTTTCAGCCAGGAATCAGACACGTGGCAGGAGGGCCCCTGCTGGAAAAACTGTCCATTTTAGGAAATAAGGGCGAGTGCACAGCCTCTTAGTTTCAGGGTAAAAATGCTGATAAATGGTTTGTGACTAATGTGTTTGACAATGGTAAAGTGCCTTTTATTCTATGATTGTAGCTACAAAAATTAATATTCTCTGGTCTAAATGTAACTGCTTCATTTGGTTCTTTTTATTGAAAATGTGCTCTGCATATTTTCACATTCAGCTCATAAGTTGTTGGTTAAGATTAATAATTGTTACATTGCTACAGATGGTTAGTGTTAAATTTGATAACTCAAGTTTAGAGTCCTTCCGACACATGGCATAAAGCAGGCCAAGAGGCTGGGTCTCTAAAGATATTTCTAGTTTAGATAATAATTAATGTGGTTCCTATCCTAAATAGTAAAATTTAAGATAATATTTAAAGCAATGCCTCTTTATTAAAGCAGTGAAGCTTGCTTTAATAGGTATTCATAGGTATTAATTGACATCCAAACTTTGTAATATGATAGTAATGCTTCTAATATTGATTTTAAAGATAAATTGTTTTAAACTTGGGTTTTGCTTTCCCAAGGTTGTAGGTATTATCCTAACCTTGCACAAGAAACTTAAAAATTATGGTTAAAATTGCCAGTGTTCCATTGACTGCAGCTTGCAGTTTGATTGCAAATTTAAGATTTTCTACTCACCCATATATTGTTAATTAAGATTATTACAAGAGTAATCATCTTTTGAAAGCGCTAATACAGCTCACTTCATACAAAACTGTGACAGAGTTATCTAGTTATGTTTGTCTTTGTGAATAGATTAGACAAACAGTTTGGCTATAGTTGCTGCCTGGCAAGAAACTGCAGTACGGGCAATTTTTTCACAACACTAAAGTTGTGAAGAACGTTTTAACTGTAAGTCATCCTAAAATAGAGTACCGTGCTGGTGAGATGGCTCAGTGGGTAAGACCACCCGACTGCTCTTCCGAAGGTCAGGAGTTCAAATCCCAGCAACCACATGGTGGCTCACAACCATCAGTAATGAGATCTGACTCCCTCTTCTGGAGTGTCTGAGGACAGCTACAGTGTACTTACATATAATAAATAAATAAATCTTTAAAAAAAAAAGATAGAGTATCAAGCCGGGCATGGTGGCGCACGCCTTAAATCCCAGCACTTGGGAGGCAGAGGCAGGTGGATTTCTGAGTTCGAGACCAGCCTGGTCTACAAAGTGAGTGCCAGGACAGCCAGGGCTACACAGAGAAACCCTGTCTCGAAAAAAACCAAAAAAAAAAAAAAAAAAAAAAAAAAAAAAAAAAAAAAAGATAGAGTATCAAAAATTAGAGGCGTAGACAGTTAAATTGTTCCTCTAGAATTGGTCCTTATTACAGGAGGGCCAAGATGCTCAGATTAAAAAAGTATTTTACGTTTGAGTCAATGCAGGGCTCTGGGCAGCCCCAGAGAGGCTTGTGGCCTTCTTTTGTTTTGCAAACAGTGCCTGAGAAAGTTTTTCCCTGTGTTCAAGAAAATTTCTTTTTAACAGTGTTGCAGATCTATTCAGATGTTTAGAATAATGCTTAAATTCAAAGAGTTTTGCTTCTAGTGAACTGGTAATTACTAGAAAAATTTTGCCTCTAGGTATGGCTAATGTAACTTTACATTATGTAAGAAAAATTTTTATTGTTTCTGCTTCTATACAAGAAGCCAAGAGTTTTAATCTTTCAGTGTATATTGTTTCCTAAGTGGAAAGTATTTTATTAACTAATGCTTCTTAAAGGAAGTTTACCTTAAATCCTTGCTCTCACCCAAAGGATTCAGAGACAATATACTTTTGTTGCTTAGGGTTTTAGTTTACTACAAAAGATTTTACAAAAAATAAAGAAAGCTTTTATAATTGTTATTAATTATATTCATTGGTAATTAAATATTAGTTGTGCCCAAGACAATTCTTTGGCCAGAAAAAACATTATTGTAAAGTCATTTTTCTCATCCTCCCAGCCGATCATTGGCCCACATGGGCCCAACTAGCTTCTGTGGGGAGGAGTCTTAAGACACACAATTTCCCCTGTTTCAGCACAAATAATCTAGTTGTGTGCTGTAGATGTTGTTTTAAAATGCTGAACAATCAAACCTTAATTTGTATATTAATAGTCAATGCCATATCTCTGAGCTCACAATTGCTTAAATTGTTCATCCCTCAGATACTATTCTCAAATTTACAATTGCTTATGCATATTTCTAGTTAATAAATAAATAAATTATGCACATGTGACTCTTAATAACTTTTCAAGCCTTCTAGTTACAACCTCTCCTTAAGAAAATTGATTGATAGTGCAATTAGTCACTGCCCCCTTTACAGCCAAGTATTTAAAATATTTTGTCAACAAGTTATTAATTCGAAAGGTTAAGTATTGTGAAATTTTAAAACTTTAACTTCTTAAAAGACAAAAAAGAGAGAAATTGTATCCCCATACTTAGTGCATTCCCATGCACACTATTTAAATCTTACGTTTATTTTCAAAATTTAATATGTAAATGTCAAAGAATTTAATAAATGCTTTATAGTATCTTAAAAGGATCTATTTATTGGCTTATAGATTGATCCTAAAATAGCTACCTTATTAGGAAAGGGAAAAACAGGTTTTCTCCACTGAACGCTGCAGAAACATATTAATTCGTGTGACGAGCTGGCAGGTAAGTTGACTCAGTGTCCTGATTAAAATGACTAAAAAATTAAATTAAATTCATGTTTTAGATCCATCCTTGCTTGTCATTTTTCCAGTTTAGACTAGCTTCTAGCCTTTTAACTTTATGGCAATAGTACATCAGAGACTATATTCTGACTTAGTAAAATTAGTCATTTAATAGAGTCATAACGATTTCTCTTTTCTTCAGTGTGACCAATCATTCTAACTCAATCTTAGACTGGTTTAATATTCAGTCCAATGTTATACATTCCTATATTCTAAATTACCTAACAAAGTTAATTCAGAGCACATCTCCCACTTCCCCTAGATCCCTAACCTCAGAAGAATTGCTGGCCTTACAGCTAGTGGAAAAAGCTATTGAAGAGCAATTTGTCACTTATATAGATTACTCCTTGCCCCTGCATCTGTTAATCTTTAATACGACTCATGTGCCTATGGAACTGTTATAGCAAAAATTTCCTATAATGTAGATACACTCAAGGATTTCTCCTAAATGTAATATCTTGCCATATCACAAAGCAGTGGCTCAGATGATTATCACTGGAAGAAGGCAGGCATTACCTTATTTCGGAAAAGAGCCAGATATCGTTGTTCAGCCTTTTAAGGGACCTATAGACCGCTATATCCCCCAAGGTCACCAAAGGCTCATCTTGCCTTTATCTTATTTGTTCTAAATATTTTGCAAACTGATATTAAAGGTCAGAATTTCTGCTTTCCTACTTTATCACTGTCAAGATTTTGTTTTTCAAGCAGGTTAATCAACATTCTCCAGCCAGATCAGCGGATGTGCATCCCCGCCCCCTAGAGCGCACAGGTGGCAGCTGTTATCTTCAGTCCCAGGACATTCCAGCACGTGGCTTTCAGTCTGAGTTAAAAATTAGGTTTACCAAGAGGGCTGGAAAAGTAGATAATTCTAATATTAATAGAGATTGGTTTTTATTCTGATAGACGGGCTTAGTCCCTTAGCTGGCCTCTGGCTTTTCACCCTTGCTGTTACTGCAAGGTGTCCTTAGTTCCTCAGGCTGTGGGAAATACAGGGATGGGGAGGAATGACTTCCAGCTCCTATTTTAGCCACAAATCGTAGTGTTACTAATGACATAATTCTTGCCTAGGCCTTGCTAAATCTGAGGTTGATAACTCTCCTTTAGGAGCTGCACAACACTCAGAACTGTGCATACTGTTTTGTGATCGTACAAATTCAGTATGGGTATCGCTTGGTGCAGAAAGCTACTGCAGGGGAAGGTCCAGCTTGACCATTTCTGAGTTTCCTGTGAGATAAACCCGGTTTGAAGGAGGTTGGTATCAAATTTTGGCTAAAAACCAAAAATATTTTCGGCTCTGCCTCCCCTCCCCAAAAGATACCGAGAGCCACAGGTGTGGGTCTTAACAGCACCCACGGGAGGAATAGGGTCAATGTCCACCCAAGCCAAGGTTAAAAGCCCACTCATCTACGGATGAGAAAATCATTTGATCACCTCAGTTAAGTGTTGCATTATTTAACTTAATTAATAGGGGGGAGAGAGATTGGAGAACGTACTGTTGAAAGGGCAAGCCCTTCACTGCCTCCCACCCAAATAAAAAAGCCATTTGGACTTGTACTACAGAGCTGATCATACCCCTTCTCCCTGTTTCCCGCCTATCATCCAAAAATGCGGAAAAATATCAACTTACTGTTACTCTTAATATAGTGTATTTAAAATTTGTTCAGTCAAGCTTAGCCAGGGTTCCAACGCCCTACTTAAAATTCAACTAGAAAGCTACCTATTCAGTACTAATTAGCATTATAAAGTCAGAGCCTGCAGCTCCAGGCTTTTCAGTTAGTTGTTTACTAAGATAAGAAAGGACAGTCTTAGCCAGATACAGTTTACCATAAAAAAAGTTAGGGTATCCCACAGAGACAGGTTTCTTTTTTCTTTTTTCTTTTTTTTTTTTTTTTAGCCCTAGAATCCAGGCAGAACTATTGAGCATACATAATTTTCCCCCCCTCAGGCCAGCTTTTTCCTTTTTTAATTTTTGTTAACAAAAGGGAGAAAATGTAGTCTCCCCTCCCCCAGCCTGAAACCTGCTTGCTCAGGGGTGGAGCTTCCTGCTCATTTATTCTGCCACACCCACTGCTGGAACCTGCCGCTTTGCTGTTCGGAGCCACACACGTGCTCACCTTTCTACTGGACCAGAGATTATTCGGCGGGAATCGGGTCCCCTCCCCCTTCCTTCATAACTAGTGTCGCAACAATAAAATTTGAGCTTTGATCAGAATGAATTTGTCTTAACTCCGTTTCTTCTTTTGCCCTGTCTAGATTCCTCTCTTACAGTTCGAGTAGCTATATCAGTCGAACCATTCATATTGCGGCTGCTGGCGGCCGCAACATTGGAGTACTACTCAGCTATTAAAAACAATGAATTCATGAAATTCTTAGGCAAATGCATGCAATTAGCAAACATCATCCTGAATGAGGTAACCCAATCACAAAAGAACACACATGGTATGCATTCAGTAATAAGTGGATAGTAGCCCAGAAGCTCAGAGTACCCAAGATACAATTCACAGAACACAAGTAGCTCAAGAAGAAGGAAGACCAAACTGTGGATACTTAGGCCCTTCTTAGAAGGAAGAACAAAATACTCATGGGAGGAAGAAAAGCTGATTCATAATCTTTTTCATTGTTAAGAAATTTGGCGTTTTGGATATGAAACTGATCGTGGCTTTGTAAAAAGAATTTGGAAATGTTCTTCCTGTTTCTATTATGTGAAGAGATTTGAATATTATTTATATTATCTATTTTTTGAATGTCTGGTAGAATTCTGTGCTAAAACTTTCTAGTCCTTCACTTTTTTAGTTGGAGTAATTTTAATGTCTGCTTCTAATTCTTAGGCTTTATAGGTCTATTTAAATTGTTTATGTGATCTTGCTTTAACATTTGTAAACAGAAATTTTCCCTATTGTATGGTTTTGGCTTCTTTGTCAAATTCAAGTGTCCTCAGATATGTAGGTCTTCAATTCAATTCCATTGATCAAGATATCTATTTCTGTACCAATACCATGCAGTTTTTTTCTTTATCACTGTTTCTCTGTATAACAGCTTGAGTTCAGGGACAGTGAATCCTCCAAAAGGTTTCTTCTTCTTCTTTTTTTAATGGTAATAACATTTTATTGCAAAAGCAGTGAATACAAGATTATCTTGTTCCACCTTCTTCCTTGTTATTAATTAACCCATTACAAATGTCATAACTTATACTGGCTACATTTTTGGTTTCCTTGAGGACTGTCCTTTGGGTTTGTGAGAGGGCTCAGAAGATAAAAGTCCTCGTTCTCAAGTCTGTTGCCTTGAGTTTGATCCCTGAAACTTGCATAGTAGGAGGATAGAACTGACTTCCTCAATGTTTTCTTTGACCTTACAGGCACCATGCATGCAGTAGTACATGCTCCATGCAATGTGCACCTCTCCACATAAAGGCCTCTGTCATTTTTTATAGGATTTCATTTAATGTCATTTTCTATGCTTTGGTTGTGTTAGAATATCCAGGGTTTGCTGTAGTAGGATTGCTGTGCTCTGAAGGTGCCATATTGACTTCTGTTGACTGGTTTTTTTAAATGCTGATCTTTATCCATCTGGTTGTCCCTGGGTGTTCCTGAATGATTCAGGTTCTACAGGTCTGTATGCTTTGGGATCTGCAGGTCTGATGAAGGTCTGTTGAGAATTAGTCAGACAATGGAAGGTCTGGTTGGTTGGACAGCGCACTACATTGCAGCAGGGACTCAGTGGGAACAGAAAAGGGAGCAGGAAAGGTGTCAATAAATGTTTTTGATTTAAATCATTTTTTTACAGACCAATCTTCAATCCCACTTCTAGTTTGCACCACCCTCAACAGCTTTCCAACCGATACCTTCCCACCATGCCCCCCTTTCCCAGACCTGCTCACTCCCTGGGAGCTCAAGTCTCTCAAGAGTGAGGAGTATACTCTCTCACTGAGGCCAGACCAGGTAGTCCTCTGTTGTATACGTGTTGGGGGCCTCATATTATCTGGTGTATGCTGCCAGGTTAGTGGCTCAGTGTCTGAGTGATCTCAGGGGTCCAGGTGAGGTGAAACTGCTGGTTTTCCTATTGGGCCCCACTTCCCTTTGGCTTCTTCCAACTTCTCCCAATTCAACCACAGGGGTCCATGTCTTCTGTCCATTGATTGGTGCTAGTATCTGCATCTGCCTCTCTCAGCTGCTTGTTGGGCCCCTCAAAGGACAGTCATGCTAGGCTTCTGTCTGCAAGCATACCATAGCTTCAGTAACAATGTCAGGCCTCAGGCCTCCCCTTATGTTGGATCCCAATTTGGACCTGCCAGTGGACTTCCTTTCTCTCAGGCTCTTCTCTAGTTTTTGTTCCTACAGTTCCTATAGATGGGTGTCAATAAGCTTCTTTTTTAAAATATTTATTTATTCACTTATTATTTGTAAGTACACTGTAGCTGTCTTCAGACACTCCAGAAGAGGGCATCAGATTTCATAATGGATGGTGTTGAGGCACCATGAGGTTGCTGAGATTTGAACTCAAGACATTTAGAAGAGCAGTTGGTGCTCTTAACCTCTGAGCCATCTCACCAGGCCCTAAATAAGCTTCTTAATACAGAGATTTAGTACCATGTGTCTTAGTGAGAAATATCTTTGAATTGATTGTTATATAGGTTTGCAATACTACACAGGATTGCACTAACTGTGATTTACTGAGAAGCAGGTATGCCCATTCCTTTTCATTGCATACAATCTTTTTAAATTTATATATATATTGAGACAAGGTATCTCTGTGTAGCCCTGGCTGACCTGGAACTCACTTTGTAGAACAGGCTGGCCTCGAACTCAGAAATCTGCCTGCCTCTACCTCCCAAGTGCTGGGATCAAAGGCATGTGCCACCACCGCCCAGCTCATACAGTCTTGTAAGAATCAGGATCTATTTAATAGGTACGCCTTGCATATTCTTAATCTGCATTAAAATGAAAGTCTCAATAAGCTACAGCTTGGCCTGTTTTCATTTCTTATGCTGTATATTATTTTTTCATTTGGGTTTTCATTCACTCTACTCAACAATCCTTGCTTAGAGGAGTCAATTTATGTTGGGGACATTCTTTCATACCTACCATAAAAAGTACATTCAATTGCCCTAAACTCTTGTTGGCCTGGATATAGATCTCCACTCAAGAGAGCTTCCCTAAGCATATTAGGTGAAAGGACACACTCTGATGACTTTAAATTACACTTTCACAGAAAGTAGATGGATTTCTCACACACTGTTATAATTTGTAAGCAGAGTAAGAAGGAAATACACAGCTTTAGATACAGGGATGTATCACAAGGACAATTCAACTCAATGGTAATCCCAGGATGGAGAAGTTCAAATCTCAGAATGGAAAGAGGCAAAACAATATTGGCACTGAATTTAAGTAGGTAATTTATAAGTGAGAAATGTCACAGGACTATTGGCTTCTTCAAAATGAGAAATAAGTGGAGTAGGTTTAAGTGCAGACATCATATTGTTTGGCACATAAAAATATATCATAAAAGAAGATTCTTAGATACCTATTGTCAGTAGGAAGTGTGGACTAAACTTGCTGTTTCTGATTTGAAAAAACATATTCCACTTATTTTCCTCATGAGTGTATTTCCATGCCACCTACTCTGGCAACCTATGATTTAGCATGTTTTTGTCAGCTAAAGTTGTTGTCATAATAAAAAGTTTTTTGCTTCAAATTTGGCCAAAACAGCCCAATCAGGAAGTTGTTCCTAGAGCTGTCTGTCTTCTTGGCTGAAATCATGGTGCCTGTATCTAGAGAAGAAAATCTAAGACATGTTTTCCCATTTGTTTTCAAGCAGAACACAGGGGCTCAGATGCAGTGCCTAAGGGAATTCAGGACTCTGAATAACAGTGGCAGAAGTGTCACTAGGAACTTGAGAAAGGTGTTGTGACATCTGCCCTCATTAGCAAAGTTAGAAACACACAAGCTCACAAACACTTGACGTCAATATATAAAACTGCTGGGCATCATTAGATCTGTATCCATCAGTCTTATGGATGGGCATATATGTGTGTGTTAATAGGATGTTCTGGATTTTTATCTTTGGGGTTTTGTATATTCCCAATTTTGTATGTGCCTTTACTGGTGATAAGTGCTATGGAACAATCAAGGAATATACTTACTATGAAGGAGATGTGACAATTGGTGCTTTTTTTCCTCTTCATAGTTACTACACACATGACCATGTTCCCCATGAAATTGACCCATACTTTTTCCAGGATATGTTCACACAGTAAGTACTATTATTCATTGTAAGAGTTCAGAATTCTTGTGACATAAAGGATGCATGGATTAAAACATTCCTGAGTTTTTCACAATCGCTGTTTTCCACTCTCAAAGCTTTGAAGTTATAGTTTCATTTGCACTTTTTTCTCTTTCAAAGTAAAAGTGATCATTTTGATGTTGTTCATTTTGCTTTCCTTATATCATATTAGAACTTCATACAATTTTTTATGCTTGTAATGCCAGATGAATTGAATAATTTCAGTGTCATGATTTCAAAGTATGGATAATTTAATCTAAGTATGACCTGGTACTTCTGAGCTTTCTTAAAGTCCAGATGTGCTCTTCTGAGGATAAATGATGTCAATGAATACAGAGACTTCTAAATATTGAGTGACAAGAATTGCTATTTTCACATGCAGCTGACTTTGGGACTGTCAAGATTAAATTTTGGGAGCACTGTTCTCCTACACATAATTCTCTCTCTCTCTCTCTCTCTCTCTCTCTCTCTCTCTCTCTCTCTCTCTCTCTCCCTCTCTGTTTTGCATTTCAGAGTTTCTTTGATAAACGTTTTAATTTTATTCTAAATGTTTACCTTTTGCCCTATATGTTTCCAGTGCTTTCCTTCATGTATATGGATGTGCTTATCAAGATACTCTTGCTTTGAGGGTGGCCATTTAGGACCACTTTTTAGCTCTTCTGAAATCTGCAAGATTAAGGATTAATGTAAGAAAAATCTGAATTCCTTATAAAATTTGATGAAAAATATTAAAGTGTGTCTCTTTAGAGGAAGTAAGGTGTGCTTATCATATATCTCTATGGAGCAATTTAAAAATACCCTAAAATATACCAATAGAGTTTGCAAATCTATTTTTAAAATCTACAAAATAAAATATAGTACTGAACAATAATTGTGCTCATTGGGAAATTTCTGTGTATTTCTTAAAATATTGGTGGGATTTTCAGTAAAACATTGAGAACAGTGGAGAATTAAATATTTTCAAATATAAATATCCTATATTTGGGGTGGTGACTCATTTAGTTTGAAAATAGCATACCTTAGATACCAATAGATCAAAAAATTTATATATCCATGTAATAGTTCCTTTATGCAGTAACTGAAGATAGATTTAATTTCTTTAGGATCACATTGATTCTCAAATAAACCCAAAAATTTGTTTAATATACATAACTGGCTAAGGGAATTAGATGCTGACTGGAGCCACGTGTTCTTCATCATAACTAATTCTGCTTCTTACTGTCTATTCCCTCTGCTCTCTCCTTTCAGCAGCTCATGCAGCAATGTACATCTGTATGTGTTTTCTGTATATTATGCAGCAATATGCCCATATGTAAAAAGGCTATACCTTCAGTTATATGAGCCATAGTATCTAGCTTATTCATGCTAATGAGACAATTATATCTTGTAAAATTCCTCAACCTTTTATGCAATCAAAAATTCCATCAAAATAGTTCATGACAGAAAAATAGTGTTTTTACAATAAAATATTAACTATCTTGTCTTATACTATGCAATTCCAAATAAAATATTACTTAATGTACTTAAAATTTTTGTATTTTTTCTGCAATAAAAAAATAGATAAAATGAAGTAACTTCTGGTTTTGTAGAACATTGCTCTGGTGCCTATCAATTATCCCAGACTGCTTTCTCCATCTTTATCCTTATGAGTATTAGCAGTGAAAATTGTTCCATCCCTAAGTGTATGTTGGTCCAAGCACATTCCTGTACTCTTACCTGTGCCTTTATAATTGAGGTCTCATTTTCTTTGAATTGCAGACTTGTGGTCTTTTCTTTGCACACAATCGAATAATCGCAACTGGGTGTCCTCTAAATCCTTTCATCGAGTTCTATGATGTATGTGCCCTGCATTAATTTACTTGCAAAGTACAACTATGATGTCTGCTCCTCTGTATCTACTTATCTTTCTTCATCTAAGTATTTTTCTTTTACTCAGCTCTATGGTTGTGTTTTCTAGCTCCCCTTTCCTCAGGGCAGTTATGAAGGAAGATGTAATATACAGGGGCATTTTCCTGCCCAGCCAGAAACAGAAGTACAAGCAGCCCATGAAATGTAAATCAATCTCTCTGATGTAAAGAATTTTGTCAGGGTCTGGCTGAAGTGAGTGCTGATGCCTGTCCTTGCCAGCACTGTGAGGACTGTACTACCACTTATCTCTAACTCCTACTTAAAGGAAGAAAAGTGAATTCAGACCTTTATAGATTAGTTTTCTTTTAAATTAAAGTATTAAGATATTATTGAATTGTATGTTGTTTCAATGCCATCTGCTCTAATTAAGTATGTAGATAACTTATGAAGTATTCTTTGATTTTTAAGTAAATTACCTGATGTAGTAGACATTTAGAAATAGTACAAAAAAATTCCCTGATTTCTTATCTTTCCTACTGATTTGCCTACAGGATTTTTTACTATCATTATGTAAATAACCATTTTAAAGATTATTTTTGTTCATTCATACTCCTATCCATTATTAAAATGCTATTAACAATTTCTTAACATTTACATGTTGTCTAAAGCATTTGTAGATTTTTTTTGCCTCATATTTCTTTTTTTTTCTGGCTAGTTGTATGTCAACTTAATAAAAACTGCTTTAGTCTTTGCTGCCAGAACATTATTCATAAGGGTTTTTTTTTTATTTCATGATTTTACTCTGCTACATACATTTTCATTTTCATCCTTATTAATTATTTTAGAATTATGATATATGCAAAGTCTTTTGTTTGATTTCATGTGAAGTTTCTAGGCAAAACCATTACATTTAAAAGAAATGAAACTCGGGGTATGAAACTGTAAATCTCAGCAGCATCCCAGAAAAGAAGTATAGAGGATGTTCTATTGAGTATCCAATGTTCTTTGAGACAGCGTTAATGTCAGATATATGGCAGATCACCATCTGTGTTAAAGGAAAAAAAAGTTTTGGAAAAGAAATAGAGAAGCAGAAAAATGAGAGTTGAATAAATAAAAATAAGTATGTGACTATAAGGCCAGAATTCTGCAGAAAAAAAATTACATTTAATATACCCCTTTTCTTTTTTCAATATGTATGTTTAATATAAATTTAATATCCTTCCCTATATATCTTTACAAAATATACAAAAGTAATATTGTATATCTATGAAACTCTGAAAAATAGCTTAATATGAATTATGTATATCCAACTGAAGAAAAATATTTACAAATATAAACTTAGGAAACAGCTTTGTGAATAGCGCACTTCATCCAATAACTCGGTCAGTTAGTCAATAATTAAACAAAGGATTAAGAGATTCTGTGAAATAATGTGTGGATAGCTTAGACTGGCTGTTGAAGTTCTTCTCTTCCAGGCAATTATTGCTATTAAGATTCATGGACCTCTACCCTCACAGGGACTCACATCCGCATAAGTGATGCACACAGCTCATAAAAACAATAAATATAAAATAAATTTGGATGTGGATACACGTGAATTAATCCCCAAAGCTTAAAGGCAGAGCAAGAGAGATCCCCATAAGTTCAATGCAACCCGGACCACCCTATTAAAAATATCCACAACCCAGCACTCAGAAGGCAGAGGCAGGCAGATTTCTGAGTTCGAGGCCAGCCTGGTCTACAAAGTGAGTTCCAGGACAGCCAGGGCTATACAGAGAAACCCTATCTCAAAAAAACAAAAACAAAAAACCACACGAAATAACAATTATAGCAATGTATGACTTAAATTATCTTTGTGATATTCTTTCAATGGGATATTGTCACAAAAACTTGGGTGACTGGGTCAAGGTATATTGTCATTTTATTACTGTAGAGACTGATAAGCCAAGATTCAAGCATTAAATGTTCTTAGGATTTGTCAGAACATAATTACTTATTTGTGCACCATTTTCTCCACACATACAAGATAAATAAATCAATATAGTAAGAGTCCCTGAGACCATGATTAATAAATGTTAATGCAGTCAGATCTTACCTAATACTACATAACTTCAAGTGCCCATTCCAATTGTAAACAATTCATGAAAATATATTAAAATAAGAATTCTATAGAAACATTGCCATTTGAATGAAAAAGTTATTTCAAAAAGTATGAAGATTGTATGGTTTATGTCTTTCTTCCATGTAATTTTATGAAATCTGTGCAGGTATAATTTTATGAACTACCAGTTACTTCTGGCCCTGGTGTTTACCATTGAGGAGATCAACAGAAATCCTCATCTTCTACCCAACACAACTCTTGGATTTGAGCATCATAACATTAAATTTTCTGAAAAGAATATTCTTCTTGGGGGCTGGTGAGATGGCTCAGTGGGTAAGAGCACCCGACTGCTCTTCCGAAGGTCAGGAGTTCAAGTCCCGGCAACCACATGGTGGCTCACAACCATCCGTAACAAGATCTGACTCCCTCTTCTGGAGTGTATGAAGACAGCTACAGTGTACTTACATATAACCAATAAATAAATCTTTAAAAAAAAAAAAAAAAAAGAATATTCTTCTTGGTCCCTTTCTTTGGCTCACAGGGTTGAGCAATCAACTAATTAATTATAACTGTGGACAGAAGAGAAATTTACCTGCAGCACTCACTGGAACATCATGGGCAATATCTGCCCATATTGGGACACTGCTACAACTCTACAAAATACCTCAGGTGAGCAGTAGGATGTGGGAACTGGAGTCATATACCATTTTTTAGCATTATAGCTTTCTGATAATGTAAACTATGGGTACTTGAATTAATCAAGAACCAAAGTAAATGATGAAGGTACTTGATGACAGATCCACATTTCAATTACCTGAAATAGAATGGAAGGAGAGGTGAATAGGAATAGCTATGTTATTGAAAATAGAGAACTGTCAATACGTTTTGTTGAAAACTCTGTAATGAGTTGGCTTTTCAAAATATGACAAAGTCATCTTCATCTTGGCTTCTGTTGATTCAGGATTGACACTGTGTTTGATGCCAATGTTCTTTCTCTTGTTTCCAATTTTGTTTTGTACAGCTCAGTTTGGATATTTTGATTCTAACATGAATGACCAAAGTCAGTTTAAAACTCTCTATCAGGTGGCCCCTGAGGACACATATCTGTCACTGGCCTTAGTGTCTTTGATGCTTCATTTCAGCTGGTCCTGGGTGGGTCTGATTGTCCCAAATGACCCCAGAGGGACTCAGATTCTATCAGAGTTTAGAGATGTTATGGAAAGTAATAGGATCTGCTTAGCCTTTGTGAAAATGATTCCTGGCACCTGGAATTCATATTCTGATTCAATATGGAAAAATATGGAGAAGATTCAGGAATCATCAGCAAATGTGATTGTTATTTATGGGGACATTGTTTCTTTACAAGGTTTAATGCGACACATTGCACAACTGTTAGTGACATGGAAAGTCTGGGTCTTGAACTCTCAATGGGATATTGACTACTATTCTGATTATTTTATGATAGAATCCTTTCATGGGAGTCTCATTTTTTCACACCATCATGAAGAGATGGTTGAGTTTGTGAATTTTGTTCAAACAGTGAATCCCTACACATACCCTGAAGATGATTATCTTCCTAAGTTTTGGGTTTTTTTCTTCAAGTGCTCTTTTTCTGAGTTTGATTGCCAACTTTTGGAGAACTGCCAACCCAATGCATCTTTGGACTTACTGCTCAGACACATTTTTGACCCAGCCATGAGTGAAGAGAGCTACAACCTATACAATGCTGTGTATGCTCTTGCTCACAGCCTCCATGAGATGACTGTTCAACAAATACAGACACAACCATATGCCAATGGAGACGGAATGGCATTCTTGCCCTGGCAGGTAATATCCCTTCCTGTGTATTATCAGCAATGTCACATTTTTTATTATTTATTGAGGTTTAGTATTAGGCATCAAAGGCTTTAGAATATGTTGGGAATTAGCAAGCAAGAGAATATCTGTTTCACTCTGATGTTCAATGCAAAATCTCGAGTTCAGTATCTTTATAAATTGTGTGCCAGGGACAGAGGAAAAAACATATTAAACTAATCCTAAATTCATATAACAAAGTTGCTTTACAGGCTTTTTCATAATATCTTCAATGTGAAAAGTTGAGAATTCCCATTTATATTCCTCAGAGCAGACGCTGGCACAATAGATCCTTAAGAATTAAAATTCTTCTGAATAGTAACATGGGATTATAGAGTTAAGGATCACTTTAAATTGAACTTTCAACTTGAGAGTCTTCATTTTACACATGCAAGATCTGAATATATTCTAAAAGTTAACAGTTGTGGCTGGCTGTTCAAAGAATTTTGAATGAACTGAATCCACATAACACTTTTTCTTAGCTATATTTAATTGAATGATTTCTCCTGAACAGAGTGATTTTTGAAACTGAATACATTTCAATCCAAGTATATTTTATTTACTCAACCATTTTGATGCCTCCTTTATAGTTGCTTTTCATCATGAGGGGATAAAAGACACTGAGATTGTTTGTATTATATTTTTAAAAAGATTTTTAGTATCTCAGATTTCAGTATACATTCCTGCATCTCTTCTAGATCCTCCCTTTTCTAAAGATCACCCTACTTAAAAACCATCCAAGTGGTCAAACTGTAATTGATGAGAGGAAAAACTTATATTCAGAATATGACATTTTCAATTTTTGGAATTTCCCAACGGGTCTTGGATTAAAGATGAAAGTAGGAACCTTTTCTCCAAATTCTCCCCAGGGTCAACAGTTGTCCTTATCTGAGGAAATGATACAATGGCCGACACAGTTTACAAAAGTAAGTTGTGACTTACCTCACTGCCTTGCCTTTTTATGAAAACAAAAGTAATTTTCAGGATATAGTGTTAATTGGACACTCATTCAGTATCAGTCAATCTTTAACTCCTAATGAGTAACGGACAACATTTGACTATTTTGTCATTTCCCTGACTTTGATTAATGGAAAAGTTGTTTTTAATAACCACATGTTTCTTTTTTAAACAATTTTATTAGATATTTTCTTCATTTACATTTCAAATACTATCCTGAAACGCCCCTGTACCCTCTCCTCCCCAACCCTGCTCCCCTACCCACCCACTCCTGCTTCTTGTCCCTGCATTCCCCTGTACTGGGCATATAAAGTTTGCAAGACCAAGGGGCCTTTCTTCCTAGTGATGGCTGACTAGGCCAAATCATTCTGGCATATGCAATAGTGTCTTCATTTTCTTATACATAGTGTCTGTAAGATTTCTGTCACTGCCTCAAAACACTGATTGAGTTTATTTTGTCAAGAAGTTGAAATTTCGGGTCGTGGTGGCACATGCCTTTAATCCCAGCACTTGGAAGGCAGAGGCAGGCAGATTTCTGAGTTCAAGGCTAGCCTGGACTACAATGTGAGTTCCAGAACAGCCAGGGTTACACAGAGAAACCCTGTCTCAAAAAAACAAAGCAAAGCAAGCAAACAAAAAAACAAAAAGAAGTTGAAAATTCAGTGAGAGAGCTAAGATGAAATTCTATTTTTCAGCCTTTGAAAAGGCACAATATCATGGCAGGCCAGTGTGGTATGTGTTTGGGTACCTGTGGGTACGTGTGTGTGTGTGTGTGTGTGTGTGTGTGTATGTGTATGTATGTGTGGGTACATGTGTGTGTGTGTGTGTGTGTGTGTGTGTGTGTGTGTGTGTGTGTGTGTGTTATTTTTGTTTGGTGCTTCACACAAAGAGTCAAGAAAAGTTGACTGAAGGAAGTGCAGGTTTCTTTTAGCTCTGGGCATGTATGATATGGTAGAAAAACAGTGTTTTAGGTGCCAGAAGATGTGATCACATCATATTCACAGATCAGAATCAGAAATCAAAGAATGTGTTTGCTTACATTCTATCTATATTTCATTTTCGTCTGAGACAGTGGACAATGAAATGCTGACACCGATTATGGTGGCTCTTCCCATCTCAGGTAAATGTCTTTATAAAATTCCTCCCAGAACTGGATAAGATTTGTTTCCATTACAAAACCAAGCCCTGTAAAGTTTTCAATCAAGATTTATACTCACATTGGATACAAAAGCTCCACCTAGTAGCCAGGAAGCTTGAGACACATTAACTCTGAAGTCGTACCATGACGTTCTCCAATACTACTTTAATGAGGTGCTCTTTACAACAGCTGCACGGTATTGGCCCAAGATGTAAACATGTGGATGATCTCATGGAAAAGGAACCAAAATTAGTAATTCCAAACTCATTATCTTCAACTTTTATTGGAAGCATTTACAAAGTAACTCTTCAATGATACTCAGAATTGGTCCAAAAATTTGGATTTTTCAAAAATTCCAAGCATTTGCTAGTAGATTTCTTTCCTCCTAGATTCCTCAGTCTGTGTGCAGTGAGAGCTGTAGGCCTGGATTCAGGAAAGCTGCCCAGGAGGGGAAGGCTGTCTGCTGCTTTGATTGCATTCCTTGTGCAGACAATGAGATTTCCAATGAGACAGGTAAATAAAGGCTTACAGAGATGTTTCCAACTTGTACACAGGAGTCTGCAATACCTAAGCAAACAGGAAAGGACTAGAGATAAGTAAGAGATAAGCTCTTGCCCAGTAGTAAGAAATTTAAGCATTGCTGTTAGGTTTTTATGGTTGGTTTACTTTTTGTTTAGTGTTTGTTTGTTTGTTTGTTTGTTTGTTTGTTTGTTTGGTGTGTGTGTGTGTGTGTGTGTGTGTGTGTGTGTGTGTACCAATAAGTCTTTATTTTCCAAAGGAAGGTAAAGTCACCATGCACTACCAAATAATTATACAATAGGAGTATAAGTTTATGGGTGTAGTAAAAATTAACCATGAAATAAACACCCCAGGGGCTTAGTCTCCCGAAGTTCAGGAACGATATCAAGGAAAGGACAGACAAGTACACACTTTCACATCATAAATTCAAGATTTCTCAAAAAGCTTTGTCTTCTAGCAGTAAACATGGGAATACATTTGTCTGTCTCCTAGTAACAGTCTTGTGGCCACTTTAACGTAAATTTCTTGCCCTGGCATTAAGGTCCTGAGTGGCTTAACTGTGCATTCATATTCAATTTTCTGGTCTTCAGATTCCACTTTCTACATGGAAATCACCACAATTGCTTCTCTCTACCTAAGGATGACAGATTAAGTTGGTTTGATCCATCCAAAGGCGAATCACACCATGAAATGGTCTTGCCAGAGAGAAGTTCATCACCTGTAATCCCTGCACAGAGGAGCCTAAGGATAGAGGATTTCTGTTTGACATCACAGACCCTAGACATTGAAAACATCCTCAACTTACATTGCTGAGCCATTGCAAATATTTTCCCCCTGAATACTCACTTTCCCCACAAATACACAGTCCCTTTTTTTAAACCCTGGAAACAGTGTTTTTAGCATCATGTTTTTAGACTTTTTAAAATTTTATTTAATCCCTTTTTACAGTCCGATATTTCCCCCTCTCAGTGTACTGTCTGACTGTTCCACATCCCATACCTACCCCCCTACACCACCTGTCTCCTCAAGGATGTGACCATTTCCATACACCCCACCTCACCAGAACTCCCCTAACTCTGGGACTTCCAATTTCTTGAGGGTTCTCAGACTGAGTGGAGACCCGGCATCCTTTACTGTATATGTTATAGGGGCCTCATGTCAGCTGATGAACACTGCCTGGTTGGTGGCCCAGTGTCTCAGAGATCACAGGGTCCATATTAGTTGAGACTGCTGGTCCCCCCAGGGTTGCCCTCCTCCTCAGCTTTTTCCAGCTTTTTCCTAATTCAGCCACAAGAGTCAGCAGCTTCTGTCCATTGGTTGGGTGTAAATATCTGCATCTGATTCTTTCAGCTGCCTGTTGGGTCTTTTGGAGAGCAATCATGATGGGCCCCTTTTTGTTAGCACACCACAGCCTCAGTAGTAGTGTCAGGCCTTGGGGTCTTCCCATGAGCTGGATCCCAGGTTGGGCCTGTCGCTGGACTTCCTTATCCTCAGACTCGTCTCCATTTTTGTCCCTGCAGTTCTTTCAGAGCAGAACAATTATGAGTCAGAGTTTTTGGCTGTGGGATGGCAACCCCTTCTCTCACTTGATGAGCTCTCTTTCTGCTTGAAGTGGGCTCTACAAGTTCCCTCTCCCCACTGTATGGAATTTCATCTACGGTTCCTCTCTTTGAGTCCTGAAAGTCTCCCACCTCCCAGGTCTCTGGTACATTCTTGAATGTCCTGCCCACCTCCCACCTCCCAAAGTTGCCTGTTTTCATTCTTTTTACTGGCCCTCAGTACTATTCCTCCTACCAAATACCTGATCATGTTCCCCCCATCCCTCTCTGTCCCCTTTCCCATCCAGATCTCTCCCTCCCGATTATGCTTTTAATGCTCAGTCATATATAGGATTGACTTAATTATTCATTAATAATTATAACCCCTGTATTAATTATTCTCTTTATTATTTTCAGTAGATGGTTTTTTTAAACACACATGTGACAGGAGAGTTAGTTTCCCATAGATAGATAGATAGATAGATAGATAGATAGATAGATAGATAGATAGATAGATAGAGATATACATACTGAGTCTCTTTGTTTTACGGAAAATACATTATTTAAAATAATTTGAACATTTAAAATTTTATTTCTCTTTTATCAAACATAGACTCCTTTGTTACTCAATATAGTCTAAATACAATCTTCCTTCCCTCCACTTCTCCCAGTTCCTACCCACCTCTTACCCAATCTATATCTGCTTCCTATTTTCTCAAAGATAACAACAAAACATAACAAAATAAATATAATAAAACAATAGCAAGCATAACAAACTTTGGAAATATAAGACAACAAAAAGTTAAAAGCCCCAAGAGAGGGCATAACAATCAGAAACTCACTTGTTTACATGTAAAAATAAAAGTCCTATAAAAGTTCTAAACTGAAAGGTATTGTGTACATGAAAATACCTAGTATAGACCTGTGTAGGCACCATGATTCCTGCTTTACTTCAGTGTGTTCATATATCTGTTGCTTAGTTGTTATAGAAGGACTTGTTTTCCTGCTTTCTTCTATCCTCTCTATCTTGCCTACTTCTTCTGCTACATCTTCCATGGGTTTTCACTAAGCTCTAAGAGGAAGAAATTGATGGGGACATCTCACTTAAAGCTGTTGTACCAAGGCATTTCTCTCTCTCTCTCTCTCTCTCTCTCTCTCTCTCTCTCTCTCTCTCTCTCTCTCTCACTCTGTCCCTCTATTCCCTTCTCTCTATTTATGTCTCTAATGATGTCTGAATACATCACTGATCTATGATTATGGGAGAATATAAATAAGCATCATTTTTCCAGACAATATTGGTTTTACTCAAAACCTCTTGGCTATTTAATTTCTACTCGCTTGTTGCTCAAGCAGTACTCAAAAAAAAAAATGGGATCCATCTCATGGAGTGGTCCTTGAGTCAAATCTTATGTAGGTTGGTTACTCTCTCAAGGTTTGTGCCATATTTTTCAGGAAGAACTTCTTTTAAACCAATTTTTTGTAGTTGTGTTGTTTCTTGTGCTCATCTTTTGTCAGCCTACAGACTACCTTTCTCAGTCACAGATGGAGAAACCTGGGGGTGAAGGTTCTATGTAGAATCATTCTGACCTCTCCATATTCAAAGAGTTATTGGCTTCAGCAGTGGGACCTTGCTGACACATTTGGCAGAACAACTTATTGCCTAGACAAAAGCCTGTTTGGGGCATTTCCGTGCAGTATTTTACCCAATGATTCAAATTCTTATAAAGTAGTCCTATTACTGGACCAATTCCTTTGTTGGTAATAGATGGCCAGTTGGATTTCTGTCTCCTTCCTTATTGGCAGACATTATTAGGGTCACCTTCGTATAAATAGAATGTTTCTACTGCATTAGATTTCAATATTTTCCCTTGTACCAATTAATATTATTATAAATATATTCAGGCAATTACTTTGTAAACTTGTTTATCTATCTTAACTCCCCAGTAATGACACAGAGAGAACAATATTTATTTAATCAAACTTTACTGAAATACTTGGACAGTCATTGACCTGTTTTAATCCTCTAAATTAATCTAGCTAACTCCAAACCAAAATTCCTGAGACACTAGCACTTTAGTATTGGACTGGCCCTTTAGGCTTCAGGTATATTTTACCATAATGTCTCCCCTCCTCCTTCATAGCTGAATCTGTCTCATTTTTCTAACTTTACCCCTTCCCTGTCTACCAGAAATCCTACCCTACTCTTTCTTCTAGCCAGTCATTGACTGATCAGCTTTTTTTGACAAGGCAAAAAATAAAAGACCAATCATTGTACAAACTTTTGACACAATATTCTTGACATGAGCATTACAGTGGCATGTCTAACTTGAAACAAAATATGACGACATAGAAAACAACATTTAAATAACAAAAGGATAATCTTTCCACAGTGCACAAAACATTATGCTTACATTTCCCTTTTTTGGCCCAATAAAAGGCTCTTTCTCTTACAATAATAATCTACATACCATAATAACAATTAAGAAGACCATCAAGTAAGATGTACATTATAATTTCTAGTCTATGTATAGCTGGCAATTTTGGATAAAGTACTGTATTATCTATCTAATCCTCAGTTAAGAGTTCTGTGTCTAGGTTATTTTCTATCATAAGTTGCATTACTAAACCAAAACATCTATTTAAAAGGTAAACAACTTAAACTTTTCTGTGATTCTATAACTATCTATTTTACATTCCCACCAGAGACTTGAGAAGGAATAAATATTTCCAGAGTATACAGGATATGCAGAGCAAGCAGCTTCCAAAACTATAAAATGACAGACATACTTGGCTGCCTGAACTCCAAACTGTCTCTGTAAAATTTGAGCATTCATCTTCAGCCTTCCGGCCTAATATATGTATCAGATCTTTTCTGGAGCAGGAATTATGAAGGCCTGCTTAACTTGTCTTGGAAAAGCTCAGCAATTGACTTCCCTGCATCTGCTTGTCCTTTTAGGACAGTCAAATTTCCTGCATCTGCTTATTCTTTTTGGGCATCATTTTGTCTACAGTTGAAGCATAGGTGGTTTACTGCTTAGTGGCAGCTTGCCACACTTTAAGAAAACTCCATATGGAGATTCTTTTATGCTCATCATCTTCTTTGAATAGGACTGAGGGTGTGTTAGGAACATATTTGTCTCAATGTCAAAGATTATCTCTTAGTAATAAAATTATTTTAAATGACATATTCTATAAATCTCCAAGGTTTGTGAAGACCACCTGTACACCTGTAGTATATCTAAATTGTCAAACATTGTTCTTACTATTCACTATATGAATAAGCTTGAAAACATCTTACTTTATTTAGCCAGACTAATATCTAACATAATCTTGAGTAAGATTGCCTGACTAAAACTTGCACTTCTTATTTACTCTTAACAATTTCTAATCCCAGCTTTCAAAAGGACTACAATATTACATTACATTTTTAGGAACTACCTAAGTAATATACCTCAAATAAAAGTTAAAAACCTGTATACATAGTATAGTGTAGTAAAATATAACCTCAATTTTGTATCAGTATACAAAGATCAATACCAATGTAAGATTTCTGTTTTGTAGTAGCACTATAGTTGCCGCAGACCCTCTGGGTCCCTGTGTCTGCGTGGAACGGGTCTCTCGAGCAGTTGGGCAAAGCGTAGGATTAAATTGACAAACAGACACACACAGGAGAGGTTGTATAGAATCTGAATGTAATCTCAGGTCGAGCCTCGGACTTTTTATAATACAGAATTCCAGGGGCTATATGTCACACCAGACAAGGTACACTGAAATTTACCAGAATCAAGAGAATGAAGTTTGCAGGAACTAGATAAATGTTTACAATAGAGATTAGCAGCCCTGCCTAGGATCAGCCTAGTGACAGGTAAATATTTCACACTGTAGTGTTAATAGCACCAGGGGGTTTTAAGTCTTGACAGGCCTCAAGAATAATGTAGTGTCACGGACCCCTAAATTCCTAGGCCTTGTTAAATCTTATCTTGTCTGGAGAATCCCCATTTGTCAGGAGAGTATATCAGCTTGCTATAGGTATGGAATGTAGCCTGTACTAAAGATTTTTATCTCAGTGAGATTCCCAGGCTCTTTCTGCAAACCAACTGAGCTAATGGCCGTTTTATTGTAATGCTTAATTAGTTACTGAATAGGTTAAACTCCTTGCTGTTATCTGGGATTTTGGAACACTGGGAGAGGCTTTAGCTATGTCAGAATTCAATCTTAAAAGGCACTTATAATAGGGTAATACTAAATAGAGAGCATGTGGATCCATACATTAGACTAACGCGGGAGTGGAAAATTAATGTATGGGTTAAAGAGATTAAAGAGAATGCCAGACTCCAGGAGGGAGTTTCCTTGAAACTCTTTTCCTCACGGCCAGCTTCCAAGCTTCTGCTTGTCAAACTGACCCAACTGGAGAGTGTGGCTTTCGCCAGACTCCAGGAGGGAGCTTCCATGAAACTCTTTTCCTCATGAAATAGCTTGCAAGTTTTCGCCTGTCAAGCTGACTCCACCAGAGTGCGTGGCATTTCTCCCTTTCTTTTTTTTTTATTTTTCAGCCGAAGTTCCAGGATGTCCTGCTTCACCGTAGCTACAGATCTCAGGAGCACTCTAAAGATGAGTGGAATCACAACGATTACTAATAAAACAATGCCAAAAATAATAACAAGTAGGATTATATATTGAGCCCAATCCAGGGGTCAATGCACTTAGGTTGTTTTTTAAATCTCTAGCCAATACATCAATGTTCCAAGTGTCCAGATGGCTTTTACTAATATCTGAAATTTTTGCCTTTAACTGTTCTAAGTCATGAGAAATATCAGTATCTCTCCATATCCCCTGTAAATGAGCTTTAGTCTTTTTAAAGCTTGCAATCGTGAATTCTCAAACCAAGGATCATTTCCTAACTCTACAGGCAGTAAAACATACCCAGGTCTCTTAAGCAAAATCATAACAGCAGATTACTTGACTAAATTAGGATCTACACAATTAATTGATTGACCAAGAATTACAATGAATATGAAAAGACTTGCCAAGATTGGTGATCTTGACTCTTAAATTTATTTAACAATAAGCATACAGGTAAGGTACACAAGCTTTTACACTTATAGGGGAGTTGGCCTAAATGGCCAAAAACAATGTCTCTGATGAAATCTTGCCCAATACTCAGTAGCAGTCCCTGTGCCTCACGAGTCAGCTTTTTTAGTTGTCCCCCAAGTTGACACCAGGGCAGCTATCCTTGCTGTAGCCCATGGCAGAGATAGGAAGAGTTTATTTTGCTTGTGTGTGGCTGCTCTCTGATTTCTTTTTCCTCTGTGCACTCAATACAGCTTTCTGTTTACCACTGTCAGGGCACTCACAGGTCACAGGTCAGCCTGTCACATTGGAAGCTAGCATGCTCTTGCAGCATTCTGTGAAAAAAGCAGAAACATTCCCCCTTTTCCCCATATTAAGTATCTGAACAGGATCATGCCATGTGCCAATAAGTGGATCCCTTCATCAAATGAGTATGCCTGATTGTAGGGTGCCATAGACACTCAGAGAGATTTTTGGAATTTAAATTAAAAAGATATAGATTTAAAGTTCCATAGTACTGTTTCCTTGAGAATTATAAAAATCTCAGTAATATGGATAACATTACATTGTTGACAAAACATCTCAAATGCTTGGCTGTAATAGCCAGTTTTAATTTGATTTGGAACACCAAGTTTAAGAAAAAATCAACATAAGTAATGACTAACTATACTTTTAGTTGATTTTCTTGTTAAAGCAGCTGTAGTTAGAAAGACTGAAAAGGTATCAATAGTCATATGTGCATATTTTATTTTTCTAAAATAAAAAATGAGTATCTATTTGCAATAATTGATTAAGTATAAGTCCTCGAGAATTAACACCAATGTGTAGAACACATAGAAACTGAGGACACTGGAAGCAAATCTTTACAATATGACATGCATATTTATTTATTTATTTATTTATTTATTTATTTAAAATACCAAATCATTATCTCAAGCCATTACTATTTTGATGATGTAAAGAATGAGGTTATATGGCCAATTTTTTTTTATAAGATCCATAATCTACCTGGGATATAAATCTAGCGTGGCATTGCCTTAAGAGGTCTTTTCCAGGCAATCTTCCACATTTTAAAACACCATCTATAGCACATAATTTAATTATCTGTGCTGAAGCAGGTAGAAAATCAAAAGAATAAACATGTGATCCAATTCACATATACTTTTCTTCCATAGAAGGGTTGTTTTTAAATACAGTAAATGGGATGCATGCATGTATGAATTTATAGAAGATACAAAAGCATGCATATAAGCAATTAACTTATTTTTAGGATGAATATCCATTTTATTTAAAATGATGGTATGCAATAGGTCAAATATCAATATTCTGCAATAACCAATTGCTGTTTGGAACAAGGAATTCTTAATTCTTAATTAGCACCACAGCAGCCTTATAATAGGATGTTAAAACTTTGAGGTGAAGAAAGATGATTTTACATTAATGTTTTTTCTTGCCAAAGAATAGCTGTGGACACATTTAATAACAATAACTAGAATATGTAGCTAATACTTGATTACCACCAATTACAATCGATATCAATAGATTATAGAAGTTTCCTCTACTTTCTGTTAAAGCCTTTTTGGTTCTCACCAGTTAATTTGAATCTCACTTGATAGCATCTAACAAAGGCTTAGATTCCCCTGTGGTGAGTTTAAGGTGAGGTCTTAGCTAATTAACATCTCCTTGAAGCTTTTGAAAATAAAATTTTAAAGTAAATTTGTACCAATTTTCCAGTATAACTGAAACCCTAAATATTAAAAAAGATATTTCCTCTGAATCTTATGAAACAACAACTATTCCCCAGAACTTTAAACTTCCCTTTAGAGACATTAGCTAATAAAATATTTTTCCACTCAGGAAACAATATATACTGAAAGATTTAAACTTTTTGCTTCTTGTATTGAAGCCTGGACAATAAAAATTTCTTACATAATATAAGACTATATTAGCCATACCTAGGTGCAAAAACCTTTAATGGTCACCATTTCACTAGAAGTAAACTCTTTACAAATGGAAAAAATAAACTTTCATATCTATAATAATTTTACATGAAGTAGGCAAGCTATCTTGTAATGCCTTTATAAGTTCTATAGCCTGATTGACCTTTTTCCATGGGAAGATGAGAATTACTCTTTCAAGTTGTATAAAAATTTGGATGAGTCGAAACCACTGTCTCCTGCGTGAGATATGTTTTGACCTGGAGCTCCGCCATTAAACGGTCGTAACCACTGTCTCCTTCATGAGATACCTTTCGACCCGGAGCTCCGTCATTAAACTACCTCATGTTTTTACATCAAGGTGGTTTGTTTGTTCGTGATTCTTGGGTGCATGCCGAATTGGGAGTTGAGTGGGGGGTTCCCCCACTAGTTTCTTTCATTTGGAGGCCCCATTGAGATCTGTGTGACATCCAGGAACTCCGGAAGACCCCTTGGAGGTACGTTTGTTTGTGTGAAGCTTACATGTTGTCTGTTGTCTAAGTGTGGCATCGCTGATTTTGTGTCTTGGTTTTTCAATTCTGAGATTTTGAATTTGTGTCTTGGTTTTTCAGTTCTGAGATTGTGAATTTGTATCTTGGTTTGTGAATTCATGCCTTGGTTTTACGGTTCTGAGATCGTGGGTTCAAGTCCCACCTCAGTATCCTGGTTTTCAGTTCTGAGATCGTGGGTTCAAGTCCCACCTCATGACTTGGTTTTACGGTTCTGAGATCGTGGGTTCAAGTTCCACCTAGTGCCTTGGTTTTACAGTTCTGAGATCATGGGTTCAAGTCCTACCTCGTGCCTTGGTTTTACACTTCCAAGATTATGGGTTTGAGTCCCACCTCATATTCTGTATTCTGGCAGCTGCCACTGTGGGCCGTAAGGACCCAGTAGCCAAGGGAGGGAAACGTCCAGAGGCCCCACAATCTGCGACGCCTGGAAGATGTTCCAAGGGTGAGGGACAGTCAGAAAGGTCTGACTGTCATTTGGCAGAGTGAGGAATGGGCAAGAAAAGAAAGAGGGGCAAGGCCCGCGGGGTTCCCTCACTGGCCCCACCTGGCTCCCTAGAGCAGCCTCGCTGCCTGCCACATTTGGGGAAGGGCCGACTAGATTTGCTGCCTCTGCTGCCATTTCCATCCCTCCCTGAGTGTCTTGTCCCCCGGGGGGTTCCTGGTTCCTCCCGCTCCCAGGAGCCCCTGCCATGAGCTGACCTCCCCAACCCCTGACCCCAGGCCCTGCCTCCACACTATAGGAGTGGCAGGTCAAGTGTGCCACGAGTTCCCTGACTACTTCTCATTCCTCTTTCCCCTTCATCCCACCTGCCTGTTTTCAGGTTTTGACCAGAGTATCTCTTGTTAACATAAAAAGTGCTTTTACCTTGAGATATCAGTGGCCCGGTACAGCTAGCTGTGAGAGCTGCCTTCCCTTTCCCCGCCCCATGTGTTTTCTCTTCTAGTGCGGCCTGCCCTAAGCTGCTAACCAGTGAGGGAGACATCTGCCCACTTAAAACTTCTGTCCCAGTTAAGGAGCACCTATGAGTCTAATCACCAGGCTCTGACAAATGGGTATAGAGGTCTAGAAAAAGGTGAGCTTAGACTGTAAGGAAGATCAAAGCTTCAGAAGGCTCAGGAGAGATATATGACAGTGAAAATAGAGATGAAAGAGATTAGAGAGGTCTGAGATGAGAGATACCCCGAATGAGAACTACTTAGAGTAGAACCAGTAAGTAAGAGGCAGAGAAGGCATATTATGAGAGAAGAGAGAGAAGAGAGAGGGGGGAGGAGAGGAGAGGCAGAAGAAATAGAAGACAAGAGGGATCGTAGACAAGAGAGAAATTTGACTAGAATCTTGGCCACAGTGATAGGAGAGAAAGAAAAATACAGGAAAACTGGGCAACAGAAGACCGAGCCTCAGATAAAAAGGCTCAGCTGTGTCAGACTCAAGTTACTTATTTGAGATACACCCTTCGAGTTGGGAAACAGTGGCTAAAAGAAGCCAGAAAAAGACTGTAACTACACCAAGGCAAGTAAGAAAATTCTTGGGCACCGCTGGTTTCTGCAGTCTCTGGATACCTAGGTTGGTGACCTTAGCTACCCCATTGTACCCCCTGACCAAGGAAGGAGAGGTGTTTGTGTGGACCCCAGATCACCAGAAAGCTTATAAAAAGGCCAGTGGCTTACATACCCAAGAAGTTAACCATGTTTCCAGCGGGTGGTTTCTTGCCTGAAAGCTATTGCTTCCATTGCTCTGCTTGTCAACGATGCTAATAAGCTCACTCTGGGACAGCAAATAACTGTATTGGTACCCCACACTCTTGAAAGCATTATCTGAAAGCCCCCTGACTGATGGATGACGACCAATGCTCCTGTGACACATTATCAGAGCTTTTTTGTTGACTGAATGAGTGACCTTTGCTCCATCTGCTGTCCTCAATCTCGCTACCCTACTGCCTGAGACTTCACCTACTCATCACTGCGCTAACATTCTGGCAGAAGAAACTGGTACTCGAAATGATCTGAAGGATCAGATCAGCCTTGGCCTGAGAGCTCGCGGTTGAAGACACCTTTTCAAGGTGGATAGAATCTTTTCCTACCAGGACTAAGATGGCCAATGTGATAGCCAAGAAGATCCTAGAAGAAATCTTCCCAAGGTAATGGACCTGCCTTTGTTGCCCAGGTAAATCAGGGACTGACCAAGATATTAGAGATTGGTTAGAAGTTACATTGTGCGGGGGCTGGCGAAATGGCTCAGTGGTTAAGAGCGCCGACTGCTCTTCCAAAGGTCCAGAGTTCAAATCCCAGAAACCACATGGTGGATCACAACCATCCTTGATGAGATCTGACAGCCTCTTCTGGTGTGCCTGAAGATAGCTACAGTGTACTTACGTATAATAAATAAATAAATCTTAAAAAAAAAGAAAGAAATTACATTGTGCATACAGGCTCCAAAGCAAAGGACAGGTAGAAAAGATGAATAGAATTCTAAAAGAGACTGGTACAGACTTGGTGCTCCTTTCCCATGACCATCAATGTCTTAAATGATGTGTTTAAACCTACATGTTGTTGTAATAATAATCTGTATGCTAAGTTAAAAGGATTGCAGGTGGTGCAGAAAAATGTCTGGTCATAATTGGCTACAGCGAACAAGCCGGGTACCCTAAAAAACATCTCACCAGTTCCAGCCAGAGATCTGATCTATGTACACCTACATCATGCTCAGACCCTCAAGACTCACTAGAAGGGTCCCTGCCTAATTCTGTTTACTATCCCTTCGTATTCTGTTTTTGTTCTTAACCTTTGGCCCATGTTATGATTTTTATTCTCCACATAGAGATAAAGATTTCTAAAATTCTAAGATTAGAATTACTTATTAGAAGAAGAGGGGAATGAAAGAAAATAAAAGTTGAGACCTGTGATTCATGTAATTTATGTCAAATAGCTGAAAGAGTTGTTTGTGAGCTTTGAAACCTGGGACTGAGAACATAGCAGAACAAGGCAGAACATGCTCAGGCAGGCCCGTAGTTAAGACACTCCTGAGGCTGCTTGGCCATAAAGATAAAAGAGATAAAGAGAATGACATGCTGGACTGGCCCGGCGCCTCCCTATCTCCCGCCCTTCTGACTTAAGTTAAATGTTAACAGGCTGCTGATGTTTAAATGGACCAATCATGTGAAACTGCGCCAATTCCTCCCCCAACCCCACCCCTTTTCTATAAAACCTCCTAGCTTCCAAGCCTCGTAGTGGAAACCACTGTCTCCTGTGTGACATATGTTTTGCCCTGGAGCTCCACCATTAAACAGTCAAAATCACTGTCTCCTGTGTGAGATATGTTTCGACTAGGAGCTCCGCCATTAAATGGTCAAAACCACTGTCTCCTTCATGAGATACGTTTTGACCAGGAGCTCCACCACTAAACGGTCAAATCCTCTGTCTCCTGCATGAGATATGTTTCGACCCGGAGCTCTGCCATTAAACTACCTCATGTTTTTACATAAAAAAAAAATTTGATGGGATTGCATTGAATCTCTCTTTTTTTCTCCCTTCAAGTCCTGCCATAAACCAATGCTTGCTTTATATCAAATCAATTATTTATTTTTAATTCATTTCTTACTTTTATTGAAAACAATTTTTCATGCAATATATCCTGATTATAGTTTTGCTTCCCTTGACCCTTCTCAGTTCTTCCCAGTATTATTCCTCTATTCAATTATCCCTATTTTGTTTCTCATTAGAAAGGAAAATGCTTCTAAGATACAACTACCAAAAATGAAAAAGTAAAATATAAGAAAAAAATTATCCTATCGTAGTTAGACACAGCAACTCAACACAACAAACAGTGTTCCAAGAGGATGCCAAAGTGTTAGTGTTACACTCATTCTCTAATACTAGTTAGAAGTCTCATACTTCTAATCTGACAGCTAAAGTATATATAAAGGACATGATGTAGTTCATGTAGTCCCTGTGCTTGCTGCTTCCGTCTCTGTGAGCATATATGTACCTTGGTTATTTAACTCAGAGGGCCTTCATCTCTTGCTGCCTTTCATCTTACTCTTATAAACTTCCTGCTTCCTCCTCCATGGGATTTTCTGAGCTCTGAGGGACAGATTTAAATAAGATCTTCAATTTAGACTCTCTCCACATAATCTCTGTATATATTTCAATCCGCTGTGAGAGATGATTGGATATGGCACGGGACTATAAATATAGCAGAAATATTATGAGGAATGATTTTATTGTCTTTATATCAGTTATGTTGGCTTTTACATGTAGTCTCTGGGATATATAGTCTCTTCATCTTGGCTACCAAAGACGTATCAGTCATGGGTTCCTTTTCGTGGAGTAGGCCTTAGGTCAAATTAGACATTATTTGAATACTCCCCTAATTTTTGTTGCACCAACTTCCAACCATATTTTCTGAGATATATAGTCTCTTCATATATGGCACACGCCTTTAATCCCAGCACTCGGGAGGCAGAGGCAGGTGGATTTCTGAGTTCGAGACCAGCCTGGTGTACAAAGTGAGTTCCAGGACAGCCAGGGCTATACAGAGAAACCCTGTCTCGAAAAACCAAAAAAAAAAAAAAAAAAAGAGGAGGAGGAAGAAGAAGAAAAAGTATTAGTCATAGGCTCCTTTTCATGGAGTAGGCCTTAGGTCAGATTAAACATTATTTGGCTACCCCCTAATTTTTGTTACACCATCTCACAACCTTATTTTACAGACAGCACATATTGTAGGTCAAAAGGCATTGTGGCTGAATTAGTTCCACATTCCACTTTCAGCAGCCTGTGGAGTAACTCACGGTACAAAAGAGACTAGATGATAAGGGTAAAGGCTTTGTGTAGGCACCAGGTCAACTTCTCAATGTTCAATGAGTTGTTTGGATATTGTCCTCTGCATTGAGTGGGCTCTGTCAGTTTGTGGAGAGCAAGCCTTTGACTTTGCATCAGCCCATGTTATATGCTGATTTCCATAGGGATTCATTGACTAAAAACTCAATTGAATGCAGTTTATTCCCTCCATTGGAACCCACATCTGGAGACAAGAAATAACCAACTGAAAATTCTTATGCTCCATTTCTAAGTGTTCTCAGTGGGATCATCTTCTTAGATTTGAGAATGTTTTCACTCTAGTAGGTTTCCATATAACTCAAAATACCACCATCAATTCTATTAATCTCTCCCAACACAGTAAGCCCCACCCCATCTCCATCCCCACCTAATCATGCCTGCTTCTTTATCCAACTGTCTCCAATTCACCTGTAAATTCTATTCTAGTGAACCTTCCCATGGAAATCCATTTGTTCCTACTGCACACTACCATTTGGCCAGCAGTTTTCAAATTATAGGACATAACCACTTTGAGAATTCAAAGACTTTTTCACAACGGTTACCTAAGACCATCAGAAATAAAAAGATATTTATATTACAATTCACAGCAGTAGCAAAATTGCAGTTATGGAAGAAGCAAGCAAAAAAAAAAAATGACTGTGATTCCCCACAACATGAGGAACGGTACTAAAGGGTCTCATCTTTAGAAAGGTTCAGAAACATAATCGCTCTTGGTCAATGGATTGTAGAATTGTTATCATTAACATAAGGGCTAATACCCATTTGTAACTTATGCTGTATTTCTTTTTCAGCGTCTGGGTTATCTCACTGAGAATATGATTTTTTCTAGTTCCATCCATTTGCCTGCACATTTCCTGATGTAATTTTTAAAGGCTGAGTAATACTCTAATATGTGTGACATATTACTTGACTCTTCTGTTGAGGAGCACCTAGCTTGTTACCAGTTTCTGGCTGTAATGAATACACCTACAATAAACATGTTTGAACAAGTGTTTGTGGTAGAATGAGGTTTCCTTTGTGTATGTGCTCAAGAGTTGTAGAGCTAGAACTTGTAAGAGATCATTTCCCAACTTTCTTCAGCACTGCTATTTGATTTCTAATACAAATTGGCCTTTTTACCAACAATGGAGATGTGTTCTCCTTGCTCCATATTCTTACCAAAATGGGATGTCACTTCTGCTATTGATCTTATGCATACTGACAGGTGTAACACGCAATCTCAAGCTAGTTTTGATTTACATTAGATTTCCCTGATGGCTAAGAATGTTGACTGTTTCTTTAAATCTTTCTCAGCCATTTGAGATACCTCTATTGAGCATTCTCTGTTTAGATCTGCATAATTATTTTCAGTTGGATTGTGTGTGTGTGTATGTGTGTGTGTGTGTGTGTGTGTGTGTGTGTAGTTTCTTGAGTTCTCTATAAATTCTGGACATTAATGTTCTTTAAGATATGGAGTTGGTAAAAATAACTTCTCATTCATACCTAGCTGCATTGTGTAAATGGTTGTGTCCTTCGACTTACAAAAAGTTTTCAGTTCCATGAAACACCATTTATTGTTGACCTTAGAGCCTCTATTATCAGTATTTGGTTCATAATGTCTTTGCCTATTCCAGCGAATTCACGGTCATTCCCAATTCATCTTCTATCATTTTCGGTGTGTCTTCTTTTCTGTTGAGGTCTTATACGCACTGCGAGGTCAATTTTGTGCAAAACTCTAAGTGTGCAATTATTTGCATCCTTATTCGTTCAGAAATTAATTTTGCCATCACCATTTGATGAAGAGTCTGTCTTTTAAAAAAATGTGCATTTTTTTGACTCTTTATCCAAAATCAGGTGCCCATGAGTGTTTAGAGGTTTATCTTGGGTTTCAATTAAATTCCATTCATCAATATGTCTCATTTAATGCCAATACCACATAGTGATTATTACTATATCTCTGTAGTACTACTTGGGATCAGTGATGGTAATACCTCTAGTAGTTATTTTATTGCTCAAGATTGCTTAGGTATGCAAGATATTTTATTTTTCCACAGGAAATTGAGAATTGCTTTTTCAAGTTGTAAGGAATTGTGTTGGAATTTTTAAGGGGATTGCATTGGATTTGTAGACTGCTTTTGACAGGTAGGCCATTTTTTAATATGTTAACCCAGTCAATGCATGAGCATGGAAGAATTTTCCATCTTCTCATATTTCCTTCAATTTCTTTCTTCAAACATTTGAAGATTTTATCACTAAAGACTTTAAATTGCTTTGTTAGAGTTACACCAAGATATTTAATATGATTTGAAGGTAATGAAAATGGTGTTTCCCTGATGTCTTTCATAGTTCTTTTGTCATTTGTATATAGGAGGGCTACTGTTTTAGTTAATTTGGATTAAGATTTCTCAATATTATTGATTTTCTCAAGAAAACTACTCTTTGTTTCATTGATTCTTTGTATTTTTTCTATATTTCTATTTCATTGTTATGAGACCCTAGTTTTATTATTTCTTGCCATCTACTCCTCTTAGGTGTGATTACTTTTTTGTTTTAGACTTTTCAGGTGTGCTGGTAAGTTCATAGTATAAGATGAGCTCAAATTTTTTCTATTAATTTCTATTTTTATTCAGTTTACATCCTGATCAGTGCCTCCTCTGCTCCTATTCCTCATCTCACAAGTCAGTTTCACACTCCCCTTCTCCTCTGAGAGGATGTAGGCTCCCCATGGGTATCTCCAACACCTTGGCTTATTGAGTCTCTGCAGGGTTAGGCAATTATTTCTCTACCATTGTGGGAAGACAAAGCATCCAGTTAGGGGAATGGTGCCCACAGGAAGGCTACAGAGTCAGGGACAGTCCCCACTCGTTTTGAGGAACCCACCTGAAGACTGACATAGTTTTGTATGTGCATACATTGATCCTAGGTCCTGCCCTGGTATCCTCTTTGATTGATGATTAAGTCTCTGAGAGCAGTCAAGGGTTCAGGTTATTTGACTCTGTTGGTCTTCATGTCAAGTTTCTAGTCTCTCTGGATCCTGCAATCCTTCCCTTCACTCTTCTAAGAGACTCCTTGAGTTCCATCAGATGTTTGCCTGTGGGTCTTTGCATCTGTGTCAGTCAGCTGCTTGGTGTAGCCTCTCAGAGGACATTTATGCTAAGCTCTTGTCTGTAAGCATAACCAACTATCATTAATGGTGTCATGGATTCATGCTTTCCTATAGATTGTGTCTCAAGTTGGACAAGCAATTTGTTGGCCATTCCCTGGATCTCTGCTCCATCAGTGTCCCTGAATTTCCTGTAGACAGAACAATCTTTGGGTTGAAAGTTTTTTCTATAGGTTGTAGTCAGTATTCCTCCACTGGGGGTTCTGCCTGGCTACAGAAAGGGGTCACTTCAGGCTCAATATTCCCCATAGCTAGGTTTCTCAGCTAGAGTCAGCCTCATAAATTCCCTGGGTCCTCCTACATCCCAGATCTCTGTCATGTACAAAGAATGTCTCCCACCTCCAGCCAATTTCTGTTCACTCTCCCAGGCCTACACCTCACCTCCTTACTCTCCCACCCCTTCTTTCTCCCATCCAGTTTCCTCCATCCATCTGCTAAAGTTACTTCCATAAACTTCTAGGAGCCTCTCCCATTCCAGGTCTCTGGCATGTCCTAGAGATGCCCTCACCCCATACCCAAAGCAGCTTCCCATATCAATTCATTCTTCTGGCCCTCTGGCCCCATCTCCCTTCTATTCTCACACCTAACCCTGAATGCCCCCATTCCCATCCTCATCCCCTCTCCCACCCAGTCACCTCCCACTATCTTCCTCTTATCACTATTTTTCCCCATTCAAAATAAGGTTCAAGCATCCTAACTTGGGCCTTCTTTCTTGTTTAGCTTTGTTGGGTCTGGGGAATATACTGTGGGTATCTAGAATTTTATGGCTCATATCTACTTATAAGTGAATACACGCCATGCATGTCCTTTGAATTTAAGTTTCCTCACTCAAGATGATACTTTTTAGTTTCAATCTTAAATGTAGGCTCCAAGACTTATGAACGTTTTCTTTGTACCATTTTTATTGTGTCCCAAAATTTGGAATCTCTGTATTTATTTCCATAGAATTCTAGAAAGGCTTCAATTGCTTTCTTTCTGCCTTAAGGCATTTTTCATTTATTAGACAGTTGAGATAGTTGTTCAGTTCCCATGAGTTTGTATGATTTCTATTGTGTCTGTTGTTGTTGATGTCTAGCTTTGATCAGTGGTATTCTTATCACATGCAGGGAGTATTTCAAATTTCTTCTGTTGTGACTTGCTTAGTGTCTGGGTATCTGGTCAGTTTTGGAGAAAGATTGATGAGATACTGAGAGGAAGATACGTTCTTTTGTGTTGGATGAAATGTTCTCTAAACATGCTGGTTCCTTTTGGTATAAAACATCTTTTAGGTCAAGGAAAATCAGAAATGTTTAGGTGCAGAATATTCAAAACTCCTCTTTTGCATACCTAAACATATTTCAATAATTTTCTCCTTAAACATTGAAAAACAATGTTGTAATGAATTGTAACAACATTAATAGTGAAGTATTTAAGCTCAAATAATGCAATTGTATTTATTAATTGAAAATCATTCATATTATTAACCAAATCGAAGTATCCAGGGGATTTAAAGAAAACAGGTTAATATAACTGAAATAGATGAGGGTACTTACAGCAAACCATTGCACTGAGGTTGCAGAACCCTGTGGAAGAGTTAGGGGAGGGATTGAGGGAACTAAAGTGGTTGGCAATCCCATAAGAAGACAATCAGTGTCAACTTAATTAGACGCTGAGAGTTCCCAGAGATTAAGCAATCAACCAAAGAGTGTACATGGGCTGTTCTGAGATCCTTGACTCATGTAGCAAAGGGCTGACTGACTATTCTGGCTCCAGTAGGAGGGGATGTGGTTATTCCTGTAGAGACTTGATGCCCTGGAGAATGAGGATGCACAGTGGGTGCATCCATTCAGAGGCAAAGGGAAGGAGGAATGGAGTGGGAAACTCTGGGAGGGGGTACCAGGTCAGGGTTTACATTTTGGATGTAAATAAATGAAATAATTAATTTAAAACTATGTGTATTAAACACACTAACAAATTAAATTCTTGTGCTGGAAAGATGGCTCAGTGTTTAAGAGCACTGACTGCTCTTCCAGAGGTCCTGAGCTAAAATCCTCCTAACCACATGGTGGCTTACAGCCATCTGTAATGGATCTGATGCCCTCTTCTGGTCTGGCCGAAGGTAGTAGCAACAGTGTACTTACATACATAAAATAAATAAATAAATCTGTTAAAAAAAAAAGAAAGAAATGAAATTCTTTTTGTAAATTAATCATCTATTTGTTACATTTCAAATGTTATCCCTTTTCCTCATCTCTGCTCCAAGAACCCCCACATACGCCCCCTCTCCCTTTGCCTCTAAGAAGGTTCATCAAAGAACATGGTCCACATTAAACAAATTACTAATCCACAAATTAGAGATTTTTCTAAGGTGATGTCAGAATCCAAGTAGGATTATACAATATTATTCTGTAATCTTATGACCTAAAAACTAGATGCAACAGAATCACAAATTAAGGGATAGCAGACAAAAGCAGGGAAGCATTGGACTTCTTTGATTTTTGTCACAATAGGTAGAGAAGGCTGCATAGGTTGGAAATGATTCACAGAGTACATAAGTATTTGTTTCAGAAAAGAAAGGAAGGTTATTCAGGAAGCATATCAATGAGATGGGGATAATTAATAGCTTAGGGGGGAGGTGACACCTGCAAATTAATTTACAGTCACTTTCCCTTCTGAACAGATATGGATCAGTGTGTGCAGTGTCCAGAAAGTCACTATGCAAACTCAGAGAAGAACCACTGCCTCCAGAAATCTGTGAGCTTTTTGGCCTATGAAGAGCCCTTGGGGATGGGACTCACGATCACAGCACTGGACTTCTCTGTACTCACAGCTGTGGTTCTTGTAGTCTTTGTGAAGCACAGAGACACACCCATTGTCAAGGCCAATAATCGGGTTCTCAGCTACACCCTGCTATTGACACTCATAATCTGTTTTCTCAGTTGCTTGCTCTACATTAGACAGCCCAACACAGCCACCTGCATCTTGCAGCAAACAGCATTTGGAACTTTGTTCACTGTGGCTCTCTCCACAGTGTTAGCCAAAGCTATTGTAGTGGTTACTGCATTCAAGATCACCTCTCCAGCTAGAATGGTGAGGTGGTTAATAGTATCAGGGGCCCCAAATTCCATTATTCCCATCTGCACACTGATCCAACTTATTATCTATGGAATATGGCTGGCTACCTCTCCACCTTTTATTGATCAAAATGCTCATGTTGAACATGGTCACATCATCATTATGTGCAACAAGGGTTCTGCAGTTGCTTTCCACTGTGTACTGGGATACCTTTGCTTCTTAGCACTTGGGAGCTACAGTATGGCTTTCTTATCCAGGAATCTGCCTGACACATTCAACGAAGCCAAGTACCTGTCATTCAGCATGCAGGTATTCTTCTGTGTTTGGATCACTTTTCTCCCTGTCTATCACAGCACAAAGGGAAAGGTCATGGTGGCTATGGAAGTCTTCTCTGTCTTGGCTTCCAGTATAGCACTCCTTGCTTTGATATTTGCCCCCAAGTGCTACATAATTTTGTTAAGGCCAGATAAGAACTCACGTCTTGACATCAGGCACAAAATACATTCAAGAAGAGTAGTCATTTAAATTTTATTTAAAAGTTAAAATTAATCCATGTTAATTAAATATAATGGTTGAAACCAGTGCCACACCATTCTAAATCTCTTATTCAGATATATCATTATGTGGGTTCATAATTCTTAATTTCATTGCTTTAATGTCTCTTTGTTCTATAACCATTTTATCTGAGATTGATATTTCTTATACTTTTTTTCTGTAATTTGATCTCACTTTGTATTTTTATTGGCCTGCTGTCCAATAAGTTGACAATTGTGGTATGAAGTTATGGATATCTGTCTTCTTCTGCCTGCAACGTGCTGATATTGAAGATTGGTGTCTCAGCGTCTAAAGCCTAGCATCTGATGGCAATTGTGTATGGAGATGCAAGGAGTGCTTGACTTCCTTTCCTTGGGCCAGCCTGAGCAGGGGTGGGGTGGGGTGGTTCTTTCTTGGTTCTTGTTGATGCAGCGGAGGGGGAAGAGCTTAGGCAGAGGGTAAGGCTTTGTCTTAGGAGATATTTAGGGTTGCTGTGTAATAAAAAGTTTACTTGTTTAAGTTTAAGTTACTATGCTATTGTAGCAGATCTGCCTTCTGTGTTTCTCCAGACCAGAGACTGCAGTCTCAGGCATTTAGCACCCCATCCTAAAACAGCAGGAGATTAAGTAAAGGATTCATTGCTAGAGCCTTTTCCCTATTGTCCAGGTGCCTCTTGCTTGTCAGGCTAGAGGGAATTTTGAAGCAATAAACTTCTATTGAACCAGGAGAAGAGAACAACATTTGAAGAAGGAAAAACTTTTACATAAGTGAATATGCATAATCTCACATAAATTCATATACAAATTTGCCACAGACTCTCTGGGTCCCTGGTCTGTGAAGAACAGGATTTCTTAGGCAGATGGGCAAAGAAGTGGGATGAAAAATGACAGACAGATACACGAGAGGTGTTGGATCTGAATGTATTGTTCTGGTTGAGCTTCAGACTTATATAACAACGAATTATCAGAGGATACAAATCACAAAAAGACAAGATACACTGAAATTCACCAGTTACAGCAGAAAGGAATTTACAGGGACTAATTAAATGTTTACATTAGGGATAACAAGCCCTGCCTAGGATCAGCCTAATGCCAGGCAAGAATTTCACACTTTAAGGTTAAAAGCATCAGGGGGTTGTTAACTCTTGACAGGCCTTAAGAGTAATGCGTTATCACAGAGCTCTAAATTCTTAGGTCTAGTAAAACCTATCTTGTCTGGAGAGTTTCCCCTTATCAGGGTAGTATATCAACTTATACTTGACATGGAATGTAGCCTGTAGTAAAAGATTTCTATCTCAGTGAGACTTTTAGTCTCTATCTACAGACAGCTGAGTAAATAGCAGATGTTTATATTGTTTTATGATGCAGCTTAATTAGTTACTGAATAGGTTAAGCTCCTTGCTGCTATCTGGAATCTAAGAACACTGGAAAAAGGCTTTAGCTATGTTAAAATACAATCTTAAAAGGCATTTACTATGAGGTAATACTATATAGAGTGCACGTGGATCCATACACTAGACTAAAGTGGATTTGGAAAATTAATTTTATGGGTTAGGGAAATAGCCAAAGATCCAGGAGTAAGTTTCCTTGAAACTTTTTCCTCATGAGAAAGCTTTCAGACTTTCATCGGTCAAGCTGACTCCACTGGGGTCCCTGGCACAAATTCATGCATGCTCATTTATTCATTTATACATTTCCATTCAAACTCAGTTGGGCCCAGCTTGCATGCATTTTCACAATTACATACTTATACACACACACTTACACAACACATGCATACATTCTCACAATTTAATACTTACACACACACCCATACTTACATGTGCATATGGAGCAAAAGACCAAGCACTGGTGCAAAAAGAACTCACTCATTCTGGATGAAAAATGAGCTTGAATCTTTATTACATAGAAAAAGAAAAGGCAGCTGGGTGGTGGTGCCGCACTCCTTTAATCCCAGCACTTGGGAGTCAGAGGTAGGCGGATTTCTGAGTTCGAGGCCAACCTGGTCTACAAAGTGAGTTCCAGGACAGTCAGAGCTATACAGAGAAACCCTGTCTCAAAAAACAAAACAAAACAAAACAAAACAAAAACAACAAGAAAAAAAAAGAAAAAGAAAAGGCTTCTACCCTTTTAGTGCTAAATGAATTAAACCCATGTTTGTAAGAAAAAAAGCTTTGTAGCTGGGCAGTGGTCGTGCACGCCTTTAATCCCAGCACTTGGCAGGCAGAGGCAGGCAGATTTCTGAGTTCGAGGCTAGCCTGGTCTACATGGTGAGTTCCAGGATAGCCAGGGCTACACATAGAAACCCAGTCTGAAAAACCGAGAGAGATAAAGAGAGAAAGAGAGAAAGAGAAAAAGAGAGAAAGAGAGAGAAAGAGAAAGAAGAAAGCTTTCTTCTTAAGATTAAGAGCATGTTCTTCTTAAGATTAGGAAAATTTTCTTCTATGATTTTGTTAAATACTTTCTCAGTGTTTTAGCTGGCACTCTTCATAGTTTTTCCTTCCTATTATTCTTTTGGGTTTTGTTGTTGTTGTTGGGTTTTGTTTTGTTTTTTTTGTTTTGTTTTGTTTTGTTTTTTCGAGACAAATTTTCTCTGTGCAGTACTGGCTGTCCTGGAACTCACTGTGTAGACCAGCCTGGCCTCGAACTCAGAAATCCATCTTCCTCTGCTTATCAAGTGCTGGGATTAAAGGCGTGTGCCACCACTGCTCGGCTCATTCCTATTATTCTTAGCTTTGATCTTTAAATTGTAAATTGAAGCCAACCATGGTCCCCCTGCCCCCAGGGATCATTGATGAATGTCAGGTCACCAGGGCAAATGGAGTAGGGCCAAGAGCCTTGGGGTTCAGAGGCCCTGTGAGTACCAATGGAAATGAAAGAATGGGATCAGCTTCAAGGAGAAAAGTCAACTTTTTTCAGGGTGGATCAAGAGTTTTATAATTTGGGGAAAAGGGGCTAAGAATGCTCAGGGTGGACAAAGGTCATTGACTGAAGGCTAAGCTATTAAAATACCTCTTTAGAATGGGGAGGCATTCCAGGAATCTCAGGTGCTAGCTGAGTGGGTACGAATTAGGAGAAAAGAAGATGAACCTGTAATCTAGCTGAAGTTATGTGACATTTCACAGGTAAAGGGGAGGGAGTGGGGTCCTGAATCCCCCAGTTTGATAAGAGGATGCCTTGCTGAACAAGGGAGTTCACCATTTTTCACTGAGCTCTAGGCTTTCTGGTAATGTCAGACTTTGATCATAGCAACAGAGCCTGCTGACATTTCCTTCTGTTTTATTTTATAATGATGAGGTATCACCATACTCCTGAAAGACTCCTAGAGGAGCCCCTCGCTCAGGCCTCAGGACAATAGCAGACACCCAAGAACTCACGACAGACCGAGCTTGTTGCAAACCACATGAGGCTTTATTTGGGGAAAGCCAGAGCTCTGGGGACGACTCATATCCCACGCAGGGGTAGAGGAGTCATTCTCGAGGGGAAAGAGTTCCCAGGTTTTATAGGCCCTCAGGGGAGAAAGGAGAAAGGGGAGATTAGGGGATTTCCAAATTTCCAGATCTAAACAATGTCTATTCTCAAGAAATGGGTATGGGAGGGGTACAAGGAAAGAGTCTAATGAGGTGCAGCAATGGGCACACACCTGGACAGAACATTGGCAGACACACACAGGTTCAAGGAGTGGCCAGAGCATTGTGCACCTCTATTTTTCTAAATCAGTGAAGCTAGTTCTGCTAACACTGACGTCTATCTTGCCAATTTCAGGGCTTCTGTGTCCTTTTACATTCTGCCAGGATCTTTCACTCCTCTGCCTCTAAGCTAGGGCCATCTGGTATTGAAAAAGAACCTGATTATCAATGATTTTTGCATTGTTATTTATCTGCCATTTAAAAATTTGACAAGGCAGTATGCCAAGAGCAGCAGTTCTCAGATGGCCATTATGAGAACAAGGAGGGGTAGAAGCCAAACCACAAAAGGATTTAAGTACCAGGGTGGTGAGGTGTGGGACAAATATCATTCCTTGGATCCCATCAGAGGTCTTTGAGGATACATATATCATGTTCCAACAGCCCAGATAGAACAAAGAAACAACATTTCTCCCCCAACAAAACACAAGTCCCTCCATGTTCAGCAGTAACTAAGTCTAGGACCCTCGAGTTCTGGAGTGCAAACCCCACTATGGAGTTTATCTGTCATTTAAAAGATTCAAGAATGTTCTTAGTGGAGTCCATCATCTGGTCAATTTTGTATTGGAAGTCACTGGGCAAATGGCATGTTTGGATGAGTTCAGATCCAGCAGTTGCAGTAGCACCCAGTGAGACTGGAACACCTAGTCTGCAGTGTAGAGGGATGAAGATCTCTCATTTTCTTTGGTCTCCTCCCAACCGTTAAATAAGCTCCTCAGTCTCATAGAGAGAAACCTGGGGAATAATTATCACAGGAGTACAGAAACCTTGAAAAGGGGCTGTGATGCAGGAACTGATAGTGTTTGGCACAACAGAAGTGTACGAGGGTTAGCACATACTGGCTTAGTGACAGTGATATTATGTGAATATTTAGGGTGAAATCTTGATGAGGGCCATTCGTGACAAAGGGGAATGGCAGGGTGAGGAAAGGACTCATTTTGTAATTTCCTCATAGGTAAGGACCCATGGGTTTTGTGAAGTGAGATGTTAATGGTAGCAGCTACCAACAATGAACAAGAGAGAGAAATGCAGAAACATCGGGAGGAGTTACGGTGGGTAGTTAGGAAAGTAGAGGTTGACTGTGTAGTGGAGGTATTGTTACCAGCAAGGGGTGGTTTAAACATCTATCTGAGTTTGATTTTCCTGTTGAAGAATATTAATGTGAGTAAAGATTGGCTTGGAGGTGGAGACAAACTGTCACATGATGTGTAATTCGGCTGTATTAGTAAGGGTTCTTAGAGTTAAAGAATTTATGGAATGTCTCCGTGTATTGAGGGAATTTATTGTGATGACTTACATTCTGTAGTACAACTGACCCAACAATGATCAGCTGTGAATGGGAAGTCCAAGAATCTAGTAGTTGCTCAGTCTCATGGGGCTTGTTTGACTTGGTCTTCTGTATATCTTGGAATCCTGAAGAGGTGGGTTCCAACAGATGTGCTTCCACGTAGGTTCATCCAGACAACAAAGAGTGAGTCTTCCTTCTTCCAATGTCTTCATGTAGGCCTCCAACAGAAGGTTTGACCAAGATTAAAGGTGTGTACCACCACACCTGAATCTGGGTCTTGTTTAGTCACAGGGTGACCTTGAACTCTGAGATCTCCTTGCCTCAGTCTGTTGGGATTAACAGCATGTACTACCTTGCCTAGGGCTAAGCTTTTCTTGGCCCCTATGCCTGAAGAATTCCATGCCACGATCTGGATCAGAAACTTGTGTCCTCCAGCCTCAAGATCTGGATCACAAGTGAGCCCCCCCAGTTCTGAATTTTAGTTCATTTTAGATACAGTCAAGTTGACAACCAGGAATATCCATTGCACTGGCTACTCTGCCACCACTCCTACAACTCCTATCTGCCATCACTCTTCCTATGGATAATTGATAAAAAGCTGAAAATAAGTTTTAAGGTTGGCAGGCATGGTGCCACTCTGGTTAGTGGTATAATTCTGCAACTCCAATAGCTGCAACCTGCAGAGATAGAGGCCTTTTGGGGGCAACACCTTTGTTTCGTTAAGAAAAGCAGAGGAAAGCGTTGAGAATTGTGGAGATGGACTCTGGTTATAGGAGAATCTCAATCCTGGTCCAACATTCTTCCGTTGGGAAGTCTTGGATTCCTATTATTTTATTGGGTTCATTGTAAGTGAACCTAGCAAATCATCTCCAGTGGGTAGTGGGAGGGTTAGGAAGAGGCTGAGCAGAAGCAGAGTTAGAATGAAGGATAACAAAGACAGTGATAAGAAAAGAGAAAAGGAAAGCCTGCAGTGAGACACATGTCCCGGGCAGCTACCATTAGGTTATGGACATCCTTCTGGAAGATCTTCTTGTTTCATTGGGGATGCCATCTCTTCTGTGTTGGGGATTGGCTCCAACACTTTGAATTAATCCAGCCCCCAAAATTGGGAATCTGTGTGTCCAAATGCTGAAGGTCCTTTTCCCTACTTGGTTTTTGATGACTCAGTAAAGAGCCAGCAGCCAATGGCTGGCAGGCGGACTGAGGTGGGACCTCCAGATTTGCATTGGATAGGAACTGGGATGAAGGAAGACAGAGAATCACCATGACTCCTGGGAGAAGGATGGGATAAAAGAGCTTCAAGAGAGAAAGTCAACCAGCCATGTAAGAATTTGGGTAAGTGGCCACTGGTCACTTCCCAGACTGGACTTGGGATAGCAGGGGAAGGTTTAGGAGTCTAAGGCGTACCGGAGAAGAGCATTTGCTAGCAAGGGAAGGTTTTAGAGTACCCAGTCTTTGAGCTAGTCATGGCACATCATAAATTGACGTGTGTGTGTGTGTGTGTGTGTGTGTGTGTGTGTGTGTGTGTGTGTGTGTGTTTCATTCTCAAATCCAAAGAGATCCTGGGTGGATGGCTGGGAGTACGACCCACCAGGAACCAAAGCAGGGTAGCTAAACTCACCACTACACTTTTTTCTTTTCCATCCTTGACTAATCAATAAGAGTTGGGCCATCTTTCCTGTCAGTGGGGTAGAGTCAGACATTCATGGAAGGAACCTAAATGTGGGGTCATGAAAGCAGCCTGATTTGGTTGAATGAGGCTTATTCCAGTGACCCCGTAGAGACCCAGTAGAAAACTCTACAAGTGTTGGAACAGTGAGCCACATTCCTAGAAACAGGTGCCTGACACCACAGAGCCCCCAATTCCATAATTCTGTGACTGTAAGTCACACAGACAAAGCCCTAAGCTCCTGGCATTCTGGCTAGATTCCACACCCACAGTTACCTGACTATAGCCAGGTATGCTCTGCCCCACAGTTACCTAGCAACATCAAGGTAGCCCAGCCCAGTATAAAAGGGGCTACTTGGCCCTTCCTCTCTTTCTTTAAGCTCTCACCTTTTTTACTCTCATCTCTAGCCCTCCTTCTCTCTCTCCCTTCCCCCCACTTTCCACGTGGTCGTGGCCGGCCTCTCTCCCTCTTTCTACCTTCTTTCTTTCTTCCTGCCCTTCTACAATAAAGCTCTAAAACCATAGACTGTCTCTGCTCATCAAGGCCTGAAAGGATAGAAAATACAACCCCAACTCCAGCCTCCTAAGAAGCCCTAAATACCACAAATTCCAGACCCTGCTCCCTGCCAGAGTATAGGTAAAAGGTCACACTTCTTGCTGCTCCAGGGCCCCGCTGTGAATACATGATCCTGGCCTAGTAAGATAACAGGTGATAGTTGACTAACTGCTTATCTAGCTTCTGTAAACCGCTTGCACCATAGAAGGAAATATTACACACTGAAACTGCGTTTTGCCAACCCGCCCAGGAACCCGTGTAAATGCGGACCTCAGAGGCTATAGGAAACTGATTGGCCCCTGGGGTGCAGGCTTGATGATTTAAAATGGTTGGCCTAGAAACTATGGAGTGGTACGAATCGATTGGCCTGCACTGCGAAGGCTCTTGATGCTATGACATGATTGGTTTGCAAATCTCAGGCTTTGTTGTAACCCCATAAAAGCTGTCCCAATTCCGCATTTGGTCCATGGTCCTCCACCTCTGCCATAGTGTACTACTGTGGGGACCAGAAAGGATCTGGAATAAAAAGTCCTCTTGCAGTTTGCATTAAGTCCATTTATCATGAGTGATTTGGGGTGTCGCCTCTCCTGAGTCAGAACGTGGGGGAGTCCTCAGGTTGTGGGTTTTTCAGGCCCATCATACTTAAAAGATGGGATAGGCTTTCCCCTAAAGAGCAGCGTCTAACCTCCCACCGGAAGGCTTTCCTGCTCTGTCCTTCCTTAGGCCCTGGGGATGACTGAGCTGCCCCCGGGACCCCCATTTTGTTCTCAGCTCATCCAACATGTCCAGCGGTGTCAGGGATGCCTGAGACTGAGAACCTGTTATCTCTGACCTCTGAGGCCCAGAGACCTAGGACTGCCCCTTGTCTGTAGCATCCCACAGCCAGACACCCCACCAAGGGCCCCGTGGAAAGCGTGCAGCAGTCTTCCGAGTCCAACCGCCCAGAGCACTGGAACTCTGGCGGGATGTGGGTTTTCTCTCACTCCCTTTATTCCCCCACGTCCACTGCAGTCCCCCAGCACCCAAATAGGCTTAGGCTAGTCCTGTGGGAAAACACAGCAAAGTCCCTTCCTATTATTAGCAGTTAACACCTGTCTAGCGACAAGTTCTGAGAGCCAATAAGCACAAGAATGGAGAGAAGACAAACCACAAGAAGGTTTGAGTCCTGGGGATTGAAGTGTTCCAGCAAATAACTTGCACAGAGGCGCCAAGCGTTCTCTTTGAATATATGTATACTTTGTTTCACTAGCCCAGATTTGGTGACAAAGAAACAGCACCTAGAAGTACTTAGCTAGCAGGATATGATTGGCACCTCCTTACCTGCCTGTAAAATGAAGGAATGTGGCTTTTTGCGTAATAAAGAGCTGGCATCTGGAGCTGGGGCAGGAAATACAGCCAGGCTTTTCAGGCAGAACAAGATACACAGAGAGATGCAGGAAGACAAATGGAGATACAGATTGATGGAAAAGGAGAAGGAAGGGAGACAGAATGGAGTAGGATGTTAGGTAGTGGGAACCATGCGGGGATGGGGGTTGGGGGGAGAGAGAAAGTGCGCGCATTTGGGAAGTCAATTTAAGTTAGTAGCTAGCTGAGAGACTACCCCAGCAGAAGGGCGACAGTTTTAAAATATATTGATGTCGCCATGTCTTAATTTACCCTCAAATGGGATCGCAAAATTCTCCCAGTATTTGGTATACAAACATAAAGCCTGAAATCCAGGCTTTAGCCCTGAGATCCAGATTAGGCACGAGATCAAGATTCTCCACGATTTCCAGACCTGGGAGCTGGATGAGAGAATCCAGGCCAGGATCATCCCAGCCTCAGAAGTGTGCAGCAGAATGGTAGAGTCAGAGAAGCTGAAATTCTAGACCTCAGAGTTTATAATATATGCTCATAACAGAATGTTCCCCAGAGAACAGAGTTTTAGAGTTTGGACAGCGGTGGCACACGCCTTTAATCCCAGCACTTGGGAGGCAGAGGCAGGCAGACTTCTGAGTTCAAGGCCAGCCTGGTCTACAGAGTGAGTTCCAGGACAGCCAGGGCTACACAGAGAAACCCTGTCTTGAAAAACACGACCACCACCAAAAATGTTTGTAAAAGGAATAAATACTATGTGTAGGAGTGGTAAAGAGGAACAAGTAGAAATGGTTTGTAAAGGGGCATAATAAAGTGAAGCCTCTAAAGGAAATAAAGAGTAAGACGAGTAAGGTTGGTTTTTTTGTTTGTTTGTTTGTTTTTTGGTATTTCGAGACACGGTTGCTCTGTATATCCCTGGCTGTCCTGAAACTCACTTTGTAGAACTGACTGGCCTCGAACTCAGAAATTCCCCTTCCTCTGCCTCCAGAGTTCTGGGATCAAAGGCATGCGCACCACCATGCCCGGCTAAGAGTAAGATTTTTAAAAATATTTTCTGTGTTTAAAAAAAAAAAAAGGAAAATACTGTAGCAGGGCATTTGTACCTTGTATAATTTTGCTTTAATTATCACACAGAATTATAATGTGCTCAGTAATGACTGCTTTTTCTATGTACTCTTTGAAAAATTAGCATAAAGAAGAAAGTAGAAATTATTTTTGTCTTTCTCTCTTTTTTTTTAGATTTATTTATTATTATATCTAAGTACACTGTAGCTGTCTTCACACACACCAGAAGAAGTCATCAAATCTCATTACAGATGGTTGTGAACCACCATGTGGTTGCTGGGATTTGAACTCAGGACCTTCAGAAGAGCAGTCAGTGCTCTTAACTGCTGAGCCATCTCTCCAGCCCTCTGTCTTTCTCTCTTAATTCACATAAAAGAGACTTAGATAAGGAGGCTATGGTGAGGAGGAATGCTAGATTAAAAGCAGTAGAACAAAAATTAGAGAGTAACTTAATTAAAAATAAGTAACTTTCTTGAGATAGATCAAAGACACTTGATCTGAAGCCTGAAGTATTACCTTAATACGAGATAGCAGGATGGCAGTACAAGCCTGCTAGAAAACCTACAATAGTCACATTCTCATATGTTCTGTGCCACCATGCGCCAGCATATCTTGTAGGTGGAGGGTTTTATGTTTTAGCTGGGCTAGTCTCCAAGTTTTTCCATGACCTATAGAGTGCCTTCTCACCACAGCGAGAATAGAGCATAAGGGTGAAGGCTCCAAGCCGCATGCACTTGACCTCAGGAAACTGGAAGATTTTCTGAACAATGGGCACCACTTTCAGTTTTCAGAAAGCAACAGTCTGATTTGCTTAGTGTTCCCCACATGCCCTCCTAGGCCAACAACTCAAATGAATGTCACCCAGTCCTACCACTGGAAGCCCTGTCTGTCTGTAGAAGATAGCCAGGTCAGAAATCATATCCTCCACTACCAGTTCTCACTAGGGTAACCTTCATAGACTCCAAGAAATTGCCACAGAGCTAGGTTTACACAATAACCTCCAAATGCTTCCTAATTCCAGCAGTCTCTCCCTGCAGCTCCCCTCACTCCATCTTCCACATTCTGACCCCTCCTGCTCCTGTCCAAACCCACACCCCGTCTGCTCCCAGAATCTGTCCTATGTCCCCTTTCCAAGGAGATCCATGCTCTTTCCTCTTCTTATTTATTTATTTATTTATTTATTTATTTATTTATTTACTTTTATTTGCTTTTATCTGTGGAATTTTAACTTAATTATCACTTCACGAATATCAAATATTTATTTATAAGAAACTTCACACCATATTCATCTTTCTCGGTCTGTATTACTTCATTCAGGATGAATTTTCTATAGGCATGTGTTTCCCTATACATTTGAATATTCTTGCTGTGTCTTCTAGTTAGTTTGGAAAATGGTTGCTGATTTTCTCAAAGAACCAATTCTTTGTTTTATTGATTCTTTGTATTCTCCCTGTTTTGTTTTATTGATATCAACTTCAATTCAGCAATTTCATGCTGCCTACTCTATTGGTAGTGCTTATTACATTTTGATTTAGACTTTGTAGGTATGCTGTTATTCACTAGTATAAGTGAGTTTTTCTCTTACCACCACTTTATTGTGGTGTTACATGAGTTACATGAATTTCTCTTTGTTACATGAGTTTTTCTTTTACCACCACTTTATTCCTCATTGTATCCCATAGATTCCCGTATTCTGTGTATTCCTTTTCATTGAATTCTAGAAAGTCTTTAATATTTCTCCTTATGTTGTGAAAATTTTTTCATTCAGTAAATAGTTTTTCAGTTTACAAAATTTTGTTGTATGTGTTGTTTTTGGTATCCAGCTTTAATCCATTATGGTCTAGTAGGATACAGTGGGTTATTTCATTTTTTTTCAAATGTTTTTAAAGATTTATTTATTATGTATATGAGTACACTGTTGCTGTCTTCAGACACATCAGTAGAGGGCATCAGATCTTGTTATAGATGGTTGTGAGCTACCATGTGGTTGCTGGGAATTGAACTTAAGACCTTTGGAAGAGCAGTCATTATTCTTAACTGCTGAGTCATCTCTCTAGCCTTCTCAGGTTTGGGGTTATTTTTGGTTTTTTGGTTTGAGACTTTTATCGTGTACAAATATGTGTTCAATTTTGGAGAAAGTTTCACGAACCACTAAGAACATGATATATATATATATAGTATTTGAGCAAAATATTTTGTAAATATTACCTAGATACTTTGTGTGTGTGTATGTGTGTGTGTGTGTCACACAACAAGGCAAATTTCCTTTATCATTGATAGTGATTTTAAAGGAGTTCATTATTAAAAATGAGCACTTTGTACAAGGACAATTACACTTCACAAAAACCAAAATCATACAACAAAAACGGCTGGACTCTGATTTACAACACGAATTATGGTTTGAAATCACACTTAGATAGTCTCAAATTTACATTTTAAAAAAAAAAAAAAAAAAGAAGAACACCCGGGTGCTGGAGAGATGGCTCAGTGGATAAAGCACTGACTGCTCGTCCAAAGGTCATGACTTCAGTTCCCAGCAACGTGGCTCACAACCATCAGTAAGGAGATCTGATGCCCTCTTCTGGTGTGTATACTGGAAATAGCTACATTATACTCATATAAGTAAAATAATCTTGAAAGAAAGAAAGAAAGAAAGAAAGAAAGAAAGAAAGGAAGGAAGGAAGGAAGGAAGGAAGGAAGGAAAAGAAAGAAAGAAAGAAAAAAAGAAAGAAAGGAAGGAAGGAAGGAAGGAAGGAAGGAAGGAAGGAAGGAAGGAAACCCATTCTGGGACAGCTGTTCCATCTCTGAAGCTGCAGTCCTCACCCATATCAGACCCCTTTCTTAAAGTCTATGATGGATGTAAAAGGCTCATCAAGGGTGAGCTGGTTTCTCCTTTGGAGGCAAAGGTGAACCATGGTTAGATGAGCAGCTTTACCACATGTCATCAGTTGATGTAGAATCAGTGTCGTCATTTTTGTAAGTATTTAGTTTATGAAAATGACTTCAATTACTTTCTGCTTGCTTGCCAATTTACCCCCTGGTGGGAGGCTGCAGATGTGCTCACTGGCTACCGTGCACATCACGTGGACTCAGTCAGGGACGCCTTCCCCCTGCTTCTTATGATTTCTTCTCCTCTGCTTTCCAGGTACTCGCTCAGCCCCGCCTCCTTCTTCCCCGCTTCTGCTGAGGCTTTAGGTGCATTTGGAAAACAGATCAAAATCGCACTTACGGTGTCTCGACTTTCCTTATACAAACAGGTGTCTAATGCTTCATCACAAATGAATCTCCCCTCTGTCTATTGCCCCTTGGAGCCAGGTAAAAGTCATACATCAACTAGTTGCTATGTGAACAAAGATAAGCCCCCAGCCCTCAGGAACAGAGTCCTGATGCACTGTGTTCTTTCTGTTAATGTTTGAATAAGCCAATAGTGTGTCGCTATGCTGAATTCCACACCCCTGAGCCCCTTACCCCATAAAAACCTCTAACTTTCAAGCCTCGTGGCCGACATCCTTTATCTTCTGTGTGGGATACATGTTGGTCCGGAGCTCCGTAATTAAACGTCCTCATGTAATTACATCAAGTTGGTAGTCTGTTCGTGATTCTTGGGTGCACGCCGAATCGGGAATAGGGTGGGGGTTTCCCCACTAGGTTCTTTCATTAGCTTTTAATATTCTTTCTTTGTTCCCTATGTTTAGCATATTGATTATTATATGGTGAGAAAACTTTTTGGTACCATCTCTTTGGTATTTGATTTCTTCTTGTACCTTGGTATTGCATGCCCTTCTTTAGTTTAGAAAATTTTTCTTCCATAATTTTTTTGAAAATATTTTCTGGGCCTCTGGTTTAAATTCTAATCTTTCTTATATCCCTGTTATTTGCAGATATGATTTTTTTCTTTAAAGGAATAGATGCCCCAGGGTAGGATACTACCCAAAGGGAAAAATCCCACTTTCTGAGGAGAAGCAGGAGCAACAGGGAGAAGTACTTCTTCTTCTTCTTCTTCTTCTTCTTCTTCTTCTTCTTCTTCTTCTTCTTCTTCTTCTTCTTCTTCTTCTTCTTCTTCTTCTTCTTCTTCTTCTCCTTTTTTGGCTTTTCGAGACAGGGTTTCTCTTTATAGCCCTGGCTGTCCTGGAACTCACTCTGTAGACCAGGCTGGCCTAGAACTCAGAAATCTGCCTGCCTCTGCCTCCCGAGTGCTGGGATTGAAGGCATGCACCACCACACACGGCAGGGAGAAGTATTTCTAAGAGTGGGATTGGGAACTGATGAGGGAAGGGGCTGTGATCAGGATGTAAGTGAATAAAAAAATAAAAATTGAGAGGGGGTGATCTTTCAGAAGCCTCCCTGGTGTTCTGAAATGCATGGCCTATGACTGGGTCCCTGTGGCACAGATACATCAGGAAAAGGATGGCAGAATGGAGGTGGTTTTTATATTATTGGCTCATAGGCCTGGAATATATTTTTTGAAAGCATCAAGTCTGGCATACACTGTTGAACTGAGCGTCACCCATACCTTAGAATTTTGAAATTTAGCAGAGAATATCATTTTTTCCAGTTAGATGGATATTTATGTCATTAATACTGCAGGTGACTTCAGAGTTACTGGATTTCAGGTGTGTGACTTTCTTCTGACTTGTTGTTTACATTTTTTAAAATATGACGATGAGTCTTTTGCCTGTATGCACACATATGTACCATTTGTGCTTTGTCTCCCCCTCACCACAGTCGGGAGATTGTTTCAGAAACTCTGAACTTGGACTTATAAGTAGTTGTGAGCCCCCAGGTATGCACTTATTTGTAAGTCAGAGCTCTTCATCACTGAGCCATCTTTTTGACCCTGTGTAGTTTATGATCAACATTCAAATTGCCAGTGTTTTCGTCTGTTCATTAGTAACTGTTTTAATATGTATTCTCTTTTGGTGGGATCTTCTTAATTTTTCAGTTTAAACTGGGACACGTGGGGTTTATGTAAAATGTAGACAGTACTAAAGTGAATGTATAAATCTTTATAGACACTTCAATGAAAGCCTCTGAGTTCTTTCTATCTATTTCCTATTTGTTTTTTGGTTTTTTGGGGTGTTTTGTTTTGTTTTGTTTTGTTTTGTTTTGTTTTGTTTTGTTTTGTTTTGTTTTGTTTTGTTTTGTTTTGTTTTGTTTCGAGACAGGGTTTATCTGTATAGCCCTGGCTGTCCTGGAACTCACTTTGTAGACCATGTTGGCCTCGAACTCAAAATTCTGCCTGCCTCTGCCTCCCGAGTGCTAGGACTAAAGGCGTGAGCCACCATACCCCACTGAATTACTCCTTTATTGATTTTTGAGGAGGAGACTGGATCTTAGTAAGTGTCTCTGGCTATCCTGAATTTTTTTGCACAGAGAAAGCTGGGTCCATCTCAATGAGATGCCCCTGCTTCTGCCTGCTGAGTGCATGAGCAAATATACCCAGCTTGGTCACCATTTTTGTAATTACCAATTATTCACATCATTTCTCTGAACTCACTCCTGTTAATTGTTTGGCTTGTCTTTCTGTGTGTTTGATAATAAGAAGCATTTCTTTTCATGGCGATATCTTATTCAAAGCACACAGAAATTGTCAGGGTCTGAAAATCCATGAGTGAAGACCCAGACCCAGATAGAATGCAAAACCAAAGAGCATTTATTCTGCAGAAACAACCAGCATGTGGGGTCAACCATTCTCTAAAATGGCGATCCCAGACAAAGGTGTGCAGGCCTTCTTACAGGGAACTGAGGGAACTCTCTAGAAGGATTAGCTAATCTGAAATTTCAATGGTGGGTGCTGGAGGATCATAAGTGGTTAATGGTCTGCATTCTTATGTCTTAAATGTTCAACCATGTGATGAAATAGGGCTGCCCAGGACAAATTCTTAGATATTTCCCCATTTTTCTGGTTATCCCCAGGCTGTTAAGGAGGGTGGGGTTATAAGATCTTATTCTAGATGGTATGTTCTGTTCTGTTCTCTTTTTTTAATATTTTTTATTACCTATTTTCCTCAATTACATTTCCAATGCTATCCCAAAAGTCTCCCACACACCCTACCCCACTTCCCTAGCGACCCATTCCCATTTTTTGGCCCTGGCGTTCCCCTGTACTGGGGCATATAAAGTTTGCGTGTCCATTGGGCCTCTCTTTCCAGTGATGGGCAACTAGGCCATCTTTTGATACATATGCAGCTAGAGTCAAGAGCTCTGGGGTACTGCTTAGTTCATAATGTTGCACCTACAGGGTTGCAGATCTCTTTAGCTCCTTGTATACTTTCTCTAGCTCCTCCATTGGGGGCCCTGTGATCCATACAATAGCTGACTGTGAGCATCCACTTATGTGTTTGCTAGGCCCCGGCATATTCTCACAAGAAACAGCTATATCAGGGTCCTTTCAGCAAACGCTTGCTAGTGTATGCAATGGTGTCATCGTTTGGAGGCTAATTATGAGATGGATCCCTGGATATGGCAGTCTCTAGATGGTCCATCCTTTTGTCTCAGCTCCAAACTTTGTCTCTGTAACTCCTTCCACGTGTGACTGTTTCCAATTGTAAGAAGGGGCAAAGTGTCCACACTTTGGTCTTCATTCTTCTTCAGTTTCATGTGTTTGGCAAATTGTATCTTATATCTGGGGTATATTAAGTTTCAGGGCTAATATCCAGTTATCAGTGAGTACATATCATTTGAGTTCTTTTGTGATTGTGTTACCTCACTCAGGATGATGCCCTCCAGGTCCAACCATTTGCCTAGGAATTTCATAAATTCATTCTTTTTAATAGTTGAGTAGTACTTCATTGGGTAAATGTACCACAATTTTTGTATCCATTCCTCTGTTGAGGGGCATCTGGGTTCTTTTCAGCTTCTGGCTATTATAAATAAGGCTGCTATGAACATAGTGTAACATGTGTCCTTCTTACCAGTTGGGACATCTTCTGGATATATGCCCAGGAGAGGTATTGCGGGATCCTCTAGTAGTACTATGTCCAATTTTCTGAGGAACCGCCAGACTGATTTCCAGAGTGGTTGTTCAAGCTTGCAATCCCACCAACAATGGAGGAGTGTTCCTCTTTCTCCACATCCTCTCCAGCATCTGCTGTCACCTGAATTTTTGAGCTTAGCCATTCTGACTGGTGTGAGATGGAATCTCAGGGTTGTTTTGATTTGCATTTCCCTGATGATTAAGGATGTTGAACATTTTTTCAGGTGCTTCTCAGCCATTAAGTATTCCTCAGGTGAGAATTCTTTGTTTAGCTCTGAGCCCCCTCTTTTAAGGGGGCTATTTGATTTTCTGGAGTCCACCCTCTTGAGTTCTTTATATATATTGGATATTAGTCCTCTATCTGATTTAAGATAGGTAAACATCCTTTCCCAATCTGTTGGTGGTCTTTTTGTCTTATTGACGGTGTCTTTTGCCTTGCAGAAGCTTTGCAGTTTCATGAGGTCCCATTTGTCAATTCTCAATCTTACAGCACAAGCCATTGCTGTTCTATTCAGGAATTTTTCCCCTGTGCACATATCTTCGAGGCTTTTCCCCAATTTCTCCTCTATAAGTTTCAGTGTCTCTGGTTTTATGTGAAGTTCCTTGATCCACTTAGATTTGACCTTAGTACAAGGAGATAGGAATGGATCGATTCTCATTCTTCTACATGATAACAACCAGTTATGCCAGCACCATTTGTTGAAAATGCTGTCTTTCTTCCACTGGATGGTTTTAGCTCCCTTGTCGAAGATCAAGTGACCATAGGTGTGTGGGTTCATTTCTGGGTCTTCAATTCTATTCCATTGGTCTACTTGTCTGTCTCTATACCAGTACCATGCAGTTTTTATCACAATTGCTCTGTAGTAAAGCTTTAGGTCAGGCATGGTGATTCCACCAGAGGTTCTTTTATCTTTGAGAAGACTTTTTGCTATCCTAGGTTTTTTGTTATTCCAGATGAATTTGCAAATTGCTCCTTCTAATTCGTTGAAGAATTGTGTTGGAATTTTGATGGGGATTGCATTGAATCTGTAGATTGCTTTTGGCAAGATAGCCATTTTTACAATGTTGATCCTGCCAATCCATGAGCATGGGAGATCTTTCCATCTTCTGAGATCTTCTTTAATTTCTTTCTTCAGAGACTTAAAGATTTTATCATACAGATCTTTCACTTCCTTAGTTAGAGTCACACCAAGATATTTTATATTATTTGTGACTATTGAGAAGGGTGTTGTTTCCCTAATTTCTTTCTCAGCCTGTTTGTCCTTTGTGTAGAGAAAGGCCATTGACTTGTTTGAGTTAATTGTATATCCAGCTACTTCACTGAAGCTGTTTATCAGGTTTAGGAGTTCTCTGGTGGAATTTTTAGGGTCACTTACATATACTATCATATCATCTGCAAAAAGTGATATTTTGACTTCATCTTTTGCAATTTGTATCCCCTTGATCTCCTTTTGTTGTCAAATTGCTTTGGCTAGGACTTCAAGTACTATGTTGAATAGGTAGGGAGAAAATGGGCAGCCATGTCTAGTGCCTGATTTTAGTGGGATTGTTTCCAGCTTCTCACAATTTACTTTGATATTGGCAACTGGTTTGCTGTAGATTGCTTTTATCATGGTTAGGTATGGGCCTTGAATTCCTGATCTTTCCAAGTCTTTTATCATGAATGGGTTTTGGATTTTGTCGAATGCTTTCTCAGCATCTAACGAGATGATCATGTGGTTTTTGTCTTTGAGTTTGTTTATATAATGGATTACGTTGATGGATTTCTGTATATTAAACCATCCCTGCATCCCTGGATAAAACCTACTTGGTCAGGATGGATGATTGCTTTAATGTGTTCTTGGATTCGGTTAGCGAGAATTTTATTGAGTATTTTTGCATCTATATTCATAAGGAAAATTGGTTTGAAGTTCTCTATCTTTGTTGGATCTTTCTGTGGTTAAGTATCAGAGTAATTATGGCTTCATAAAATGAGTTGGGTAGAGTTCCCTCTACTTCTATTTTGTGGAATAGTTTGTACAGAACTGGAATTAGATCTTCTTTGAAGGTCTGGTAGAACGCTGCACTAAACCCATCTGGTTCTGAGCTTTTTTTGGCTGGGAGACTATTAATAACTGCTTCTATTTCTTTAGGGGATATGGGACTGTTTAGATTGTCAACTTGATCCTGATTTAACTTTGGTACCTGGTATCTTTCTAGAAATTTGTCCAATTTTCCAGGTTTTGCAGTTTTGTTGAGTATAGCCTTTTGTAGAAGGATCTGATGGTGTTTTGGATTTCTTCAGGATCTGTTGTTATGTCTCCCTTTTCATTTCTGATTTTGTTAATTAGGATGCTGTCCCTGTGCCCTCCACTGAGTCTAGCTAAGGGTTTATCTATCTTGTTCATTTTCTCAAAGAACCAACTCCTCGTTTGTTTAATTCATTGAATAGTTGTTCTTGTTTTTGCTAGGTTGATTTCACCCCTGAGTTTGATTATTTACTGCCGTCTACTCCTCTTGGGTGAATTTTCTTCGTTTTTTTTTTCTAAAGTTTTTAGAAGTGTTGTCAAGCTGCTAGTGTGTGCTCTCTCCAGTTTCTTCTTGGAGGCACTCAGAGCTATGAGTTTCCCCTCTTAGAAATGCTTTCATTGTGTCCCATAGGTTTGGGTATGTTGTGGCTTCATTTTCATTAAACTCTAAAAAGTCCTTAATTTCTTTCTTTATTCCTTCCTTGACCAAGGTACCATTGAGAAAAGTGTTGTTCAGTTTCCACGTGAATGTTGGCTTTCCATTATTTATGTTGTTATTGAAGATCAGCCTTAGGCTATGGTGGTCTGATAGGATGCATCGGACAATTTCAATATTTTTGTATCTGTTGAGGCCTGTTTTGTGACCAATTATATGGTCAGTTTTTGGAGAGGGTACCATGAGGTGCTGAGGAGAAGAAGGTATATCCTTTTGTTTTAGGATAAAATGGTCTGTAGATATCTGTTAAGCCCATTTGTTTCATAACTTCTGTTAGTTTCACTGTGTTCCTGTTTAGTTTCTGTTTCCACGATCTGTCCATTGATGAAAGTGGTGTGTTGAAGTCTCCCACTATTATTGTGGGAGGTGCAATGTGTGCTTTGAGCTTTACTAATATGTCTTTAATGAATGTGGCTGCCCTTGCATTTGGAGCATAGATATTCAGAACTGAGAGTTCCTCTTGGAAGATTTTACCTTTGATGAGTATGAAGTGTCCATCCTTGTCTTTTTTGATAACTTTGGATTGGAGGTCGATTTCATTCGATATTAGAATGGCTACTCCAGCTTGTTTCTTCATACCATTTGCTTGGAAAATTGTTTTCCAGCCTTTCACTCTGAGGTAGTGTCTGTCTTCTTCCCTGAGTTGGGTTTCCTGTAAGCAGCAGAATGTTGGGTCCTGTTTGTGTAGCCAGTCTGTTAGTCTATGTCTTTTTATTGGGGAATTGAGTCCATTGATATTAAGAGATATTAAGGAAAAGTAATTGTTGCTTCCTTTTATGTTTGTTTTTAGCATTGGCGTTCTGTTCTTGTGGCTGTCTTCTTTTTGGTTTGTTGAGGAATTAATTTCTTGCTTTTTCTAGGGTGTGATTTCCATCCTTGTATTGGTTTTTTTCTTTTATTATCCTTTGAAGGGCTGGATTCGTGGAAAGATAATGTGTGAATTTGGTTTTGTCGTGGAATACTTTGGTTTCTCCATCTATGGTAATTGAGAGTTTGGCCGGGTATAGTAGCCTGGGCTGGCATTTGTGTTCTCTTAGTGTCTGTATAACATCTGTCCAGGCTCTTCTGGCTTTCATAGTCTCTGGTGAAAAATCTGGTGTAATTCTGATAGGCCTGCCTTTATATGTTACTTGGCCTTTCTCCCTTACTGCTTTTAATATTCTCTCTTTATTTAGTGTATTTGTTGTTCTGATTATTATGTGTCGGGAGGAATTTCTTTTTTGGTCCAGTCTATTTGGAGTTCTGTAGGCTTCTTGTATGATCATGGACATTTCTTTCTTTAGGTTTGGGAAGTTTTCTTCTATAATTTTGTTGAAGATATTTGCTGGCCCTTTAAGTTGAAAATCTTCATTTTCATCAACTCCTATTATCCGTAGGGTTGGTCTTCTCATTGTGTCCTATATATCCTGGATGTTTTGAGTTTGGATCCTTTTGCGTTTTGTATTTTCTTTGATTGTTGTGCCGATGTTCTCTATGGAATCTTCTGCACCTTAGATTCTCTCTTCCATCTCTTGTATTCTGTTGCTGATGCTCGCATCTATGGTGCCAGATTTCTTTCCTAGGGTTTCTATCTCCAGCTTTGCCTCACTTTGGTTTGTTTTTTTTTTTTTTTTTTTTTTTATTGTGTCTACTTCCCTTTTTAGGTCTAGTATGGTTTTGTTCATTTCCATCACCTGTTTGGATGTGTTTTCCTGTTTTTCTTTAAGGACTTCTACCTCTTTGGTTGTGTTTTCCTGTTTTTCTTTTAGGACTTGTACCTCTTTAGCAGTGTTCTCCTGTATTTCTTTAAGTGAGTTATTAAAGTCCTTCTTGATACCCTCTACCATCATCAAGAGATATGCTTTTAAATCCGGGTCTAGCTTTTCGGTTGTGTTGGGGTGCCCAGGACTAGGTGGGGTGGGAGTGCTGCGTTCTGATGATGGTGAGTGGTCTTGATTTCTGTTAGTAGGATTCTTACATTTGCCTTTCGCCATCTGGTATTCTCTGGAGCTAGTTGTTATAGTTGTCTCTGGTTATAGCTTGTTCCTCAGGTGATTATGTTAGCCTCTATCAGCAGACCTGGGAGACTAGCTCTATCCTTAGTTTCAGTGGTAGAGTACTCTCTGCAGGCAAGCTCTCCTCTTGCAGGGAAGGTGCCCAGATATCTGGTGTTCGAATCTGCCTCCTGGCAGAAGTTGTGTTCCACTCACCAGAGGTCTTAAGATTCTGTGGAGGGTCCTGTGAGGTCCTTGGGGGTGTCCAGAAACTCTGAGCACAAGGAACCCCGCTGCTGGAGTGAACCGGAGGGGACATGTGCCTCTGATCAGGCCGGGCTATTTGCTTCCTTAATTAATGCAGTCTCAGTTCCCGCGTGATTGGCTTGGAGCAGACGCTGTGTTCCACTCACCAGAAGTCTTAGGATAGCGTGGGGGATCCTGTTTGGGTCCTTGCGGGTGTCCAGAGACTCAGCAGGCAAGGAACCTAGGTGCTGCAGTGGACCTGAAGGGACTTGTGCCCCTGATCAGGCCGGGTTATCTGCTTCCCTAGTTAATGCAGTCTCAGGTCCTGCATGATTGGATTGGAGCAGACGCTGTGTTCCACTCACCAGAGATCTTAGGATCCCGTGGGGGATCCTGTGTGGGTCCTTGCGGGTGATCGGAGACTCCTCGGGCCGTATGTTCTGTTCTTAATACTGAAGCCTTATGACTTAGCTTCTGGGACTTACAGGCTATTCCTGAGGCTGGTGCTTTATGGCCTTTTTTGAAATCATGCCTGGTCCTTAAATGGAGACAATGGGGTCCTTAAATGGAGACAATGGGGTCCTTAAATGGAGATAAATGAGGTTCATGTTGTCCTTTCAAAATGACGTGGGGTGACCTTGTTTTCATTTTTCTTCTAAAATGCCTTTGTAATAGTATTATAAAATCAATGCCATGGATTGAGTGTGGTAAGCATCAGATTTATATGAATATACTATCAATGAAATATATACTTTCCTTATTTATTTATTTATTTATTTATTCATTTATTTATTTAATGTACATCATTTCTCTCTTCAGACACACCAGAGGAGGGCATTAGATCCCATTACAGATGGTTGTGAGCTACCACTTAATTGCTGGGAATTGAACTCAGGACCTCTAGAAGGGCAATCGGTGCTCTTGACCTCTGAACCATTATTCAATTAAATAAGGTTTTTTATTCTAGTGAAAAAAATCTGACAAGTATCATCAATCTTTTCTAGCATTGTCATGTTTGTTTTTATTTTGTTTGCACCTAGAGTTTCATATAGACAACAGCTCTATGAATGTAAATGGTAAGGTAAACCATTTAGATTTCACAGTTCTCCCTTTTTTTTTTCTTTTTTCTTTTTAAAGATTTATTTATGTTATTTATATGAGTACACTGTAGCTGTCAGAAACACCAGAAGAGGGCAAAGGGTCCCATTGCAGACTGTGCTTCCAGAAGTCCTGTGTTCGATTCCTAGCAACCACATGGTGATTCACAGTTCTCTCAATTGCATAAAATAACTTACCGAGATATAAATCTTTATGGATGTGTAGTAGTGTCTTTCCTGTTACAGGGACCAAACACAATGTGTCGGGCAATCTCTATAAGAGTTTAATCTTGCTAATGGTTCCAGAGGAATATGAATCACCATGAAATTGGCACAGCAACAAGTGTCAGACATGGCAGCTGAAGCAGGAAGCTAAGAGCTCCAATCCTCAACCAGAAGCATGAAGCGGAGCATGGGAACTGAAATGTGATGTGGATGGAAACCCTCAAAGGCCACTCCCAGTGAGATTCGCTCCAGGAGGGCAGGATATCCCAAATTTCCCCTAAAGATAGCGCCAACAGAAAAGGAGTAATTCAGCAGGGCGTGGTGGCTCACGCCTTTAGTCCCAGCACTTGGGAGGCAGAGGCAGGTGGATTTCTGAGTTCGAGGCCAACCTGGTCTACAAAGTGAGTTCCAGGAAAGCCAGGGCTATACACAGAAACCCTGTCTCCAAAAAACAAAACAAAACAAAAACAAACAAACAAACAAAAACAACAGCAAGAACAAAAGAAAGAAAGAAAAGAATAGTTCTTTGACTTCAAGCATCTATGCTTCCTTTCTGTTGCATGTGATAAGTCATTATGAAGAAAAACTCTAAGTAAGCATTTAGATGTTTCAACATCTAGTTTGCAACAATGAACATTTGCGGAAGAAAAACACTCATGAGTAAAATTTTGTTTAATGATTTGCTTTAATTTTAATTATGTGATGTTAGTGTGTCTTTGTGTGAGTATATACAGGCCCTTCTGTATTTGTGTAGGATGAATTACAGGAAGTTAAAAAAAAAACCATGACCTTAGTCTTGGGATTGAAATTATATTAACTGTTCCACCATGTCTCTAGTCTTATTTTTTTATAATTGATTGATTGATTGATTATATCTATAGCATTCTGCCTGCATATATGACTGCAGACCAGAAGAGAGCACCAGATCTCATTGTAGATGGTTATGAGCCACCATGTGGTTTATGGAAATTGAACTCTGGACCTCAAAAAGAGAAGCCAGATTTTTTTCTCTACATTCAAAACCCTTATTTAATTGAATAATGGTTTAGCGGTTAAGAGTACTGATTGCACTTCCAGAGGTCCAGGCTCTTAACTTCTGAGCCATCTCTCCAGCCCTCTACTACTATTTATATACAAGTCTCTATTAATGTCTGGAAATATGGAAGAATTCAAATAAGAGAAAATCCTATTTATGAAAGCAATTTAGGAAAGATTTTTGACACCACAGTTGTCTCTAATTTCAAGAAAGTAATATTTTTTTCTTTCACCTCTTTTTCATCAGAGCCTTGAAGCAAGTAAACTATTTACCATATTTAGTCAAGACTGATGGAAGAAATCACTAAAATGTGGTTTCTATTTTGAAACATTTGGAGTATAAAGTGTGCTTTATGTGTGGTAAATTCATTTAGTGAATGTTATTTTGTGGTTCATGGATTCCTTCTGTGGCTCTTTTATCATTTTCTATTGTGCTGTCATTTGATGATAGGTATTGATCTGCTGAAATGTATAGAATGAAATGCCCACCATGCAAGCGAGCCATTATTTAATTAAATGTCAGCATTGTATGACCTCACTTTTTGTATAAGGGTGTCTGGGAAAGGGTGGTGGGTCCAGCCTCTTTTTATTTTCCATATTTTCACAAAATCTCTTGAGATGTTTTTGCTTGTTATCTAGCCTGACTAGGATGTCAGTAACTCTTCAGGCTACATTTGAACTCTAGATCTACATGTGTCAGCCTCTTGAGTACAAGTCCAATGGTAGAAGATGTACCCTGTATGTGTCCTGTTTTGTCAACATACTTTTAACAATGTTAATGTTATAATGCTTAAGAGAAGAGAAAGTAAGTAACATTAAATACCTCATGTATATAACCAAAGTAGTACTTTCATCTATATGGAAGATAAGTAATAAGCAGATAATAAAAAAATCAACTATATATCTCATAACATAGCTTGATGGATTATGTATATATAACTGGGCATTTCATGCTCCTTCATGTCTCTATTTGTTTTTATTAGTCTCTATTTGACACTTCATTTTGAAGTACTGCTTCCTAAAGGAATTGTCTGGAAATGACAAATAAGGTAACTATGCTGAGATTTGTTTTTTAACAAACATTTCTGGAGAGAGAGACAGAGAGAGTGAGAGAGAGAGAGAGAGAGAGAGAGAGAGAGAGAGAGAGAGAGAGAGAGAGAGAAGGAGAGAGAGAGAAGACCACGGATGATTCATGGAACCTAGAAGACAACTATGTTGGATGTTCTTGTGGTCATTGTCACATTGTAATCAAGATCAGGTTGCTGGCCTTGAACACAACAGACATTTCCCACTAGATTTTCTCAGTGAGGCTCAAATAAGATTAGTTGATACATTACATAAGTAAACTATTGTCTTCTTTTCAGATTGTAAACATATTTTCATCCAAGAATAGGGGAAGTAAGGACAATTTGAAGAGTAAATCCTAATTTCTAATGAAAATCATATACTACTATTATTTTTCTTTTTTGGATTGTGTTATTTTATTCTAAGGACCTAACACTTGTTTATAACACGTCCTCAGAACTACAAATGAATGGTAGAGTTGTTTCAGTGAATAAATAGGATGGTTTCTCTCTTTTTTTAGACTATTTATTTATTTATTTATTTATTTTATGTATGTGAGTACACTATAGCTGTACCGATGGTTGTGAGCCTTCATGTGGTTGTTGGGGATTGAATTTAGGACTTCTGCTTGCTATGGTCAATCCTGCTCGCTCTGGCTAGCCCCGCTCACTCCAATCAGCTCAACTTGCTTAGTCCCCGCTCACTCCAGCCCAAAGATGTATTTATTATTATAATCATATTTTCTGTATCCATTCTTCAGCTGACAGACATCTGGGTAGTTTCCAGCTTCTGGTTATTTCAAATAAAGGTGCTATGAACATAGTAGAACATGTGTCCTGGTGTATGGTGGAGCATCTTTTGGATATATCCCTAGAAGCTGTATGACTGGTTCTTCAGGTAGAATTATTTCCAGTCTTCTGAGGAACCACTAGATTGATTTCCAGAGTGATTGTCCAAGTTAGCAATTCCACTAGCAAAGGACTGGTATTATTCTTTCTCTACATCCTAGCCAGCATCTGCTGTCATTTGAATTTTTGATCTTAGCCATTCTTATTGGTGTAAGGCTGAGAATCTTAGAGAGTGGTTTTGATTTGCATTTCCCTGATGACTAAGAATGTTTGGTGCTTCTTCTTGACAGTTCCAGATACCTCTGTTGAGATTTCTCTGTTTAGTCCTGTACCCTATTTTTTAATTGGGTTATTTATGTTCTTGCAGTCTAACATCATAAGTTCTTTACCTATTTTGGATACTAAACCTCTATCAGATGTAGGGTTAGTAAAGACATTTTCCCAATCTATCTGTTGATATTGTGTCATGTTGACAGTCTCTTTTGCCTTACAGAAGTTTTTCAGTTTCATGAGGTTCCATATGTCAACCATTGATCTTAGGACCTGTGCTATTGGTGGTCTCGTCAGATTATTTTCTCCCGTGCCAATGTGTTTGAGGCTATTTCCCACTTTCTCTTCTATTAGATTCAGTGTATCTGGTATTATTTGGAGGCAGGTATGTATCAGGTGCAGCTGAGAGTTCTAAATCTTCATCAAAGGCTGCTAGCAGAATACCTACTTTCAGACAGCTTGGATGAGGGTCTTATAGCCCACCCCCCACAGTGAGACACCTACTTCAACACAGCCACAACTTCCAATAGTACCACTCCCTGGCCCAAGCATATACAAACCATCACGCCTAGTAAAGGCAAGTCCCTGAGTCTCCTGTGCACACTTGGATGTTGGTAAATGTCCCTGCCTTGATGATAATGGACTGAACCTGTAAGCCAGCCCCAATTAAATGTCCTTATAATGGTTGCCTTGGTCTTGTTTTCTATTCACAGCAGTAAAACCCTAAGACAGAAGTTGGCACCAGGGGCTGGGGTATTGCAGTGATAGGCCTGACCATGGTTTTCTTTGGAAGATTTTGGGGATTTTGGATTTGGAATACAGTGGAATGCTCTAAATGGGACTTAATTGGCTATCCTAGTAGAAATATGGAAGACCCCTTTGACATCAGACATGGAGATGTAGAGTTTGGAGTTTGCCTAGCTGGTTTCGTTGTCTTGCTTTGGGGATTACATGTGATTAGATGAATCTAAGAAGAGGTTTTCAACTTTGGACTTTTAACAGTTTTAAGACTGCTTTAGACTATGGGGACTTTTGAATTTAGACTAAATGTATTTTGCATTATTCTATGTTTAGGTATGGTTCCCATAGACTCATATGTTTGAACAAGCCTATGGGTGCTAGGGAGTGGAATGTGATGGTTTGTATATGCTCAGCACAGGGAATATTACTATTATAACCTCTGGCCCCATTGGAGTAAGTGTGTCACTGTCAGTGTGGGCTTTAAGACCCTTATGCTAGCTGCCTGGATGCCAGTATTCAACTAACAGCCTTCACTTGAAGATGAAGAAATCTTAAAGCCACTTCCTGGTGGCATATGCCTTTAATCCCAGCACTTGGCAGGCAGAGGCAGGCGGATTTCTGAGTTCAAGGCCAGCCTGGTCTACAGAGTGAATTCCAGGACACCCAGGGCTACACAGAGAAACTCTGTCTCAAAAAACAAAAACAACAACAACAAAAATTTAATTTGGGCTGGTAAGATGGCTCAGCGGTTAAGAGAGAAACGCTGTCTCGACAAACAAAAACAAAAAACACAAAAAAATTAATTTGGGCTGGTGAGATGGCTCAGCGCTTAAGAGCGCCAGCCAACTGCTCTTCCAAAGGTACTGAGATCAAATCCAAGCAACCACATGGTGGCTCACAACCATCCCTAATGAAATCTGATGCCGTCTTCTGGAGTGGAGTGTCTGAAGGTGGCTACAGTGTACTTACATATAATAAATAAATAAATAAATAAATAAATAAATAAATAAATATTTTTTTGAAAAAAGAAGAAGAAATCTCAACTCTTCCTGCTCATGGCTGCCTGAACATTGCCATGCTCCTGCCTTGATGCTAATGGACTGACCTCTGAACCTGTAAGCCAGCCCCAATTAAATATTCTCCTTTCTAAGATTTACCTTGGTCATAAGTTCTGTTCACAGCAGTAAATCCCTTCAGCCATCTTTCTAATACTTCTCACGAGCACCTTCCCATATCTGAGAGCTCACAGTGTCCACATCGATCATTATGCAGGAAATTGTACTACACACTTTCCTGCACTACAGTCTGCTGTATGAATTTTCTGAAGTGTGATTTCTCCACGGAGAATGATCAGTTTGCTATTTCAAATATATATATATGTATATATTATAATGCATATTTATATATTATAATTGACATCTTGTCAACAAATACAGCATCACCAAATGTTAACCTTTGCTTTTTACATTATTCTCAAGATTTTATGTTTTATCATAATATAACACAGTCCAACTTTGTTATAAAAAGATTTATTGGTTTATTTTTATGTATATGCGTACACAATAGCTGTCTTCAGACACATCAGAAGAGGGCATCAGATCTCACCAGGTGGTTGTGAGCCACCATGTGGTTACTGGGAATTGAACTCAGGTCCTCTGGTAGAGCAGTCAGTGCTCTTGGCTGCTGAGCCATCTCTCCAATCAACAGTCCAACTTTTTTTGTTGTTGTTTTGTTTTTATTTTTTTGGTTTTTTTTTTTGAGACAGGGTTTCTCTGTGTAGCCATGGTTGTCTTGGAACTCACTGTGTAGACCAGGCTGGCCTTGAACTCAGAAATCTGCCTGCCTCTGCCTCCCAAGTGCTGGGATTAAAGGCCTGTGCCACCATTGCCTGGTTCTAAGTAGAATTCTTATGCTTCCTTTGTTGATAAAAAATAAAATAAAAGCACTGTCTAGAAATAACTACCAGGTTCTCCTTTCCTGCAACAGTAAAAAAAAAAAAAAATTCTGTTCAGCTCTTCTGTCTTGGCTCTTGTGATGGTTATTCTTGGTGGTCAAATTGGCTCTACATTGAATTTACTGAAACTGCAACAGTTTGGTACTGTGAGGGATTTTTCTTAATTATAGCTTTTTACGTTGTAAAACCCGTTTTTTAAATCTGGATCTTTTGAAGTAATGGAAATACCTTTAATGTAGGCTGCCCCTTCTGGTAGCAGCCTACATTTATAAAGATGGTAGGTAATTCTTTCTCCTTGTCTTCATGTCCTACCTCTGGCTAGCAAGTTCACTTTTTAAAACCTGCATTAGAGCCTACTTCTTCCTAATTCTGGTATATACTGAAGACCAGCCAAGACATCCAGCCACATGGACTGGAGCACAAATGTATTCTTCATCTGTCCATTTGCAGGCAGCCATTGTTGGAGTATTTGGACACACCTTGCAAGCCATTCCAATAACTCCACTTACTACATATATGGAGAGATCCGTTCTATCAGTTTTGTCCATTAGGATACCTTTATTAATACAGCTGTGGGCTTTTTTCCTCTTCCCACTAAGGAAGATGTGCTGGCTAGCAATAGTGTTGTGTAGAGTTTGTCTTCGGTTTCCTGCTTTTCTCCCGGGGCTGTGTAAAGTCTGATGCCTACCAGGTGAAACATAGCTGCAGTTTACCTGACCCGACCATGAAACCACAGAACAAAAATCTTAGTGTTTCCTAAAAATCTCTTGAATTGTTAATATTCTGGGTGTCCTTCCCCTATGGGCTGGATTGTTTATTTCACTGCAAGTTAAATAATGGGCCCTGCAAGCTATCTTCCTTGATTACAGGAGAGAGAAGGGAAAATGCTGGAAGCAAAAAGGATAGGGGTTTAGAGGGCAGTCACAAATGCTACTGAAATGCAAGTCTCTCCAGATCTGGAAAAGGTCTCGCTCTGGAATGGAAGCCTGGTACAGCAACCACCTTGCCTTATACCTTCAGTGAACTCTCACCCCACTTATCTGGAAAAGGGTTGGCCATGGGCCAGGAATCCTTATGGGAGTTGCTTATGTCACTCAAGACTCGCTGGCCAATCAAGGCCTTCAGTCTGACCTGCCAGTCAGAAGTGGAGGCGGGTGCTTCCGGGTTCCATGCGGCTGGTTCCATGCTGTAGCTGAGGAGACTGGAATGGTTTGTGTGTCCTGCTCTGTGTGTTACTGCTGGATGATGTGAGGGGAATTCAGGCGAGCTCTGACCTTGCGACATGGTGAGTATATGACAGCTGCTTCCAATGGGAAGGGGCAGGCGATTGAACAACTGGAGCGAGTATGGTGAGTCCTCCCTGGGGTTGAGTGCGAACCGCGCACTACAGCTGCACAGGGCCACTTGTGAGGTTGGGTGTGGTCTTAGCTGCTCCTAGAGAAAGCATGGAGTTGACCTCTGAATAACTTTGCTCTGGGGCTGCATTTGCACAAGTATTTGGAGCATGGACTTGTGTGTTGAAACATTCTTGGTAAAATGGTAAACACAGTAATGCTTAGTTTCTACAGTATCTTAAGGTTTTGCACTTTGTTTTAACATTGTGATGTGACATATATTTGTAGTTAATATAAAAAGTTGTAAACGTCACCTCTTGTCTTGGGTCACACTCCAATATTAAGCTGTGCAGCACTGTTTTAGACTCCTCGAGTTTATCCCAGTGTGTAATACTGTCTGCTGACTTCACACATGTTATCCCCTTCTCCTCCAGGACATAGTATAAATATAAAAGATGATATTCTCTCTTTTTTTCCTTCCTTAACTCTTTTATTTCGTTTGTTCGCTCGTTCTTTCGTTTGTTTTTTTAAACTTTATTTTATTTTTTACTGGATATTTTCTCCGTTTACATTTCAAATGTTATGCTCTTTCCTGGTTCCCTTCCCACCACTTCCACCCCTGAAACCCTCTGTGCCATCTACCCAGCATTCCCCTACACTGGGACCTCGAGCCTTCACAGGAACAAGCACCTTTCTTCCCACTGATGCCAAATAAAGCTACCCATGTGGCTGGAGCCATGAGTTTCTCCACGTTTATGCTCTGGAGATTCTGGTTGGTAGACACTGCTGCTCCTCACAGGGGGTTGCAAAGCCCTTTAGCTCTTTCAGTCTTCTCTCAAACTCCTTCGTTGGGGACCCTGAGCTTAGTCCAATTCCCAACACTTCCCAGGCTGTGAGTTTCAGCCTCTGTATTTGTCAGATCCTGACAGCCTCTCAGGAGACAGATATATCAGGCCCCAGTCAACAAGCACTTCCCAGCCTGGGAAGTGTTGGGTTTGGTGACTGTTTATGGGATGGATCCTCAGGTGGGGCAATCTCTGGATGGCCGTTCCTTCAGTCTCTGCTCCACACATTGTCTCTGTATTTCCTCCCGTGAGTATTTTGTTTCCTCTTCTAAGAAGGACTGAAGCATCCACACTTTAGTCCTCCTTCTTCCCGAGCCTCACTTGCTCTATGAATGGTATCCTGGGCATTCCCAGCTTTGGGGCCAACATCCACTTATTATTTGTGTTCTTTTGTGATTGGGTTACCTCACTGTGATAATCTCTAGCTCCATGCATTTGCATAGATATTGCATGAAGTTATTGTTTTTAATAGCTAAGTAGTACTCCATTGTGTAAGTGTACCATATTTTTTTTTGCATCCATTCTTCTGTTGAAGGACATCTGGGTTCTTTCCAGCTTCTGGCCACTATAAACAAGGTTACCATGAACATAGTGGAGCATGTGTCCCTGCAATATGTTGGAGCATCTCCTGGGTACAGTGCCGAGGAGTGGCAATTCTACATCCAGTCCACTGAGGAACTGCCAGATGAATCTCTAGAGCAGTTGCACTAGACCACAATCCCACAACAATTGAGGAGTACTTCTCCCTCTGCACATCCTTGCCAGCATCTGCTCCCACCCTAGTCCTAAATCTTAGCCATTCTGACTGGTGTGAGGTGGAATCTCAGGGTTGTTTTGATTTGTACTTCCATGATGACTAAGGATGTTGAATATTTCTTTAGGTGCTTCTTGACCATTCAATATATTCTCAGTTGAGAATTCTTTGTTTAGCTCTGTACCCCCTTTTTAATAGGGTTATTTGGTTCTTTGGAGTCAACCTTCTTGAGTTCTTTTTATATATTCTATATTAGCCCCCTATCAGATTTAGGATGGGTAAAGATCTTTACCCAATCTGTGTGTTACCATTTTGTCCTGTTGACAGTGTCCTTTGCCTTACAGAAGCTTTGCAATTTTATGAGGTCCCATTTGTTGATTCTTGATCTTAGAGTATAAGTGTTCTGTTCAGGAAAATATCCCCTATGCCCATATGTTCAGTGTATCTGGTTTTAAGTGGAGGTCCTTGATCCACATGCAATTGAACTTGGTACAAAGAGATAAGAATGGATAGATGTGCACTCTTCTACATACTGACTGCCAGTTGAACTAGCACCATTTGTTGAAAAATGCTGTCTTTTTTCCACTGGATGGTTTTAGCTCCTTTGTCAAAGATCAAGTGACCATAGGTGTGTGGGTTCAGTTCTGGATCTTCAATTCTATTCCATTGATCTACCTGCATTTCACTGTACCAATACCCTGCAGTTTTTATCACTATTGCTCTGTAATAACAGCTTGAAGTCATAGATGGTGATTCCACCAGAAGTTCTTTTTATTGTTGAGAATAGTTTTGGCTATCCTGGGTTTTTAAGTTATTCCAAATGAATTTGCAAATTGCTCTTTCTAACTCTTTGAAGAATTGAGTGGGAGTATTGGTGGGGATTGCTTTGAATCCATAGATTGCTTTTGGCAAGACGGCCTATTTACTATATTAATCTTGCTAACGATGGGCATGGGAGATCTTTCCATCTTCTGAGATTTTCTTTGATTTTTTTTTCTTCAGAGACTTGAAGTTCTTGTCATATAGATCTTTATCTTGCTTGGTTAAAGTCACACCAAGGTATTTTATATTATTTGTGACTATTGTGAAGGGTGTTGTTTCCCTAATTTCTTTCTCAGCCTGTTTATCCTTTGAGTAGAGGAAGGCTACTGATTTGTTTGAGTTAATTTTATATCCAGCTACTTTGCTGAAGTTGTTTATCAGGTTTAGGAATTCTCTAATGGAATTTTTGGGCTCACTTAAGTATACTATCATTATCATCTGCAAGTAAGATATTTTGACTTCTTCCTTTCCAATTTGTATCCCTTTGACCTCCTTTTGTTGTCTAATTGCTCTGGCTAGGACTTCGAGTACTATAATGGATAGGTAAGGAGAGAGTGGGCAGCCTTGTCTAGACCCTGATTTTACTAGGATTGCTTCAAGTTTCTCTCCATTTAGTTTGATGTTGGCTACTGGTTTGCTTTTACAATGTTTAGGTATGGGCCTTGTATTGCTGATCTTTCCAAGACTTTTAACATGAAGAGGTGTTGCATTCTGTTTGTCAAAGGCCTTGTTTTTTTGTTTTTTTTGGTTTTTTTAGGATCTAATGAGATGATCATGTCATGTTTGCATTTGAGTTTGTTAATATAGTGGATCATGTTGATGGATTTTCATATATTGAACCATTCCTGCATCTCTGGGGTGAAGTCTTCTTTATGGTTGTGAATGATGGTTTTGATGTGGTCTTGGGTCTTATAGAGTATTTTTCCATGTATATTCATAAGCAAAAATGGTCTGATGTTCTGTTTCTTTGTTAGTTTTTTGTATAGTTTAGCTAGCAGAGTGAACCATACAAAGTGAATTCATAAAATGAATTAAGGTAACGTTCTGTCTGTTTCTATTTTGTGAAATAGTTTGAGGATTATTGGTATTAGCTAGTCTTTGAAGGTCTGGTAAAATTGTCCACTAATAATCTCTCATCATTCAACTCCTTTTATAGACCAGTTTTCTGTTTTTTTAAAAAAGATTTATTCATTTATTTATTATACATATATGAGTACACTGTACCTGTCTTCAGACACACCAGATCCCATTACAGATGGTTGTAAGCCACCATGTGGTTGCTGGGAATTGAACTCAGGACCTTTGGGAGAGCAGTTGGTGCTCTTAACCATTGAGCCATCTCTCTAGCCCAATAGTCAAAACTTCCAAACACCTTGAGTATTCTTTAACAAAATTTTTCAAACTCATAAAACATGTAAATTCACATTCACTCTAAGACCAGCCTCACTATTTTTTTTCAAGTTTTTATCCAGTGGGTATCCGTGTCTAGAAGAAGGTGTTGGGCCTCTTGGTGGTGAAGCTTGGCTTGTGCTGATGCTACAACATGTGGTGGGGCAATGAGAATTTGATCTAAGAGTTGTGGAACTGCTTGACAGCTGGACAGCTGCACTTGGCAGCTGCAATTTCTTCCACCTTCATGATCTGGATAGAGTGTGCTTGGGCACGGTGTTGGGCACCCATGTTTCGGTAGCACTGTGTGGCCACGCCAGCCATGGTCAAGTCCTGGTACTCTCAGTACATGTTTTGTGTGTGCCACTGCGGGAGTCATAGGGCAGCCAGATGCCGAACCTCTTCACACACAGGGGTGACTTCTCAAACACCTGCCCACAGTACACAATCTCCCCAAATGACTTCATCTTCTTCAGCTGTAATACAAAGTCCCAGAAGGGAGACTTGGCCACCACATGGTTGGGTGAAAAGATTCGCATACCGTACAGTAGGGGTGTGTGGCATTTTGTGGTTGGCAAGCAGCTCCCCACTGCCTTGTACATCCGAAGCGTGCCAGATACCTTCATGGCACTAAACCAGCCCCACTTTATTAATGCAAATGTTCATTCTCGTTCCATTCTATTTATTTATTTGTACCAAATAGCCTGACCAAATCAACGTTCAAAAGAAAAGAACTACACATGGTTACTAGTCCTATAGGTACTGAGAATCATACTTGGGTCCACTGAAAGAGCAGCCAGTGATCTTAGACACTGGGCCAGCACTCCAACACCTTGACATGCCCTTTCAAGGCATGCCAATTGCAGTCCTGCTGATAGCAACTAATTTAAAAATATCTCTGTCCATCAATTTTTGAAGAAAAATGACTTCAAATCTAAATTAAAACACACCCCAATACACAAATAGTTTAGTAAGAGAAGTTGTAGAAAAACATCATGTATATCAGATATTTAATTGTGGGCTGGCTTGCACTGTCAGAGAGTTCATTAGTATCATGGTGGGAAGCATGGTGGCACTTAGGCAGACATAGTGCTGAATTAAGTAGCTAAGAGTACTATGTCTTGAACTATAGGACAAGAGAGAAGTGGGAGAGAGAGAGAGAAAGACAGAGAGATGTAGGCAGAGACAGACAGATACACATACAGAATAACTTCATCTGCTGTGTGATTTTCAAACTTCACACCCTACCCCAAGTGACACACATCCTCTAATAGGGTTACAACTCCATATCCTTTTAATCTTTTCAAATATTGCCACTTTGATAACTAAGAATTTAAGTACATGGACCTACGGGCAACATTTTAATCAAACTACCCCACACACTATGCTTAAACATTCGTGATCATGACAATCTTGCAACTGGTGTCACTTTCATTACTCAGTCTATTCCACATATGAAGAGGAAACTATCAGTTAACTAAAAATTTCGGCTTGAGATTTGATTTTCAACTATAAAAAATACCATGAACAGAGCCGGGCAGTGGTGGCACATGCCTTTAATCCCAGCACCTGGGAGGCAGAGGCAGGCGGAGTTTGAGGCCAGCCTGGTCTACAAAGTGAGTTCAGGACAGCCAGGGCTATACAGAGAAACCCTGTCTCGGAAAAAAAAACCTAAATAAATAAATAAATAAACAAATAAATAAATAAATAAAACATGAACATAATAGAAAAGGCAGAGGTAATAGGATTAAAGATACAGGAACAAACCAATTCCATTACCTGAGGACTGGGAGATGATGCATTTCCATACACAGGTGAGCATGTGACAGCCCATTGACAATATGAATGAACTGACCTTAACTAAATCCTAAACAGAAATGAGATTTTTCTCCCCTTGCAAATCAGGAAATCACTGATAGAGGAAATATTACATCTTCTAAAGGAAGGAAGATATGTCATCTTGAATTATGGCTCCCCTTGAAAAATAATTTTTCCTAAGATTGCTTGGTGACATTCCAAGAAAGCAGCTGCAGATACCCATGAAAGTAACTCTGTTCAGAATTTTTATCATGTTCATCTATTTTTTTATTTGCTTTGATAGAAATGCCACATAATGTAGAGATCAGAGAATATGGTATGTCAAACAACTATCTCTTTCCACAATACGAGGTTCTGAGAACCTTAATCAAATGAGATTTGGAGAGCATTGCTTTTCCATGCAGATTCATCTCATGAGGTGAGAGATGACATCACAGTTAAAACGATTGTCTTTCTACAATGAATGAAGGCTCTATTGTATGCTTTATGTCACAAAGGTCTTCTCCCTGCCTTTGGATTGAGATGTAGAACTCTTGGCTCCTACCACCATGTCTACCTGGACAATACTTTGCTTACCACAGGTGATGGTTGGCTGTACCTCTGAAAGTGTAAGGCAGCTCCAATTAAATCCTGTTGTTTAAAAAAAGGTCTTTCATCATTGTGTCTCCTCACAACAGTAGAATCCCTAAGACAACTTCTAACCAGATCAACATCAAATAACTTTTTTCCTCAAGACGGTTTCTCTGTGTAGCCCTGGCTGTCCTACAACTCACTCTGTAGACCAGGCTGGCCTTGAACTCAGAAATCTGCCTGCCTCTGCCTCCCAAGTGCTGGGATTAAAGGCATGTACTACCACTTGGGCAGCTAACTTCTAAGCTTTCTGTCCTGTAGAAGACTGTCTTGGTATCAATGATGTTCCAAAGGCGCGGGATTAAATATCTATTACAGATTCAATACATGTTATACATTATACATTATAGTGTACTGAGTAGATCAAGGTAATACAGGTTCTCAATGAGACCCAAATAAAGAAAATTGTACTTGTTAATGGCCTGCTGATATTTTTCTTTCTTTACCTGTTATAACTATGAAAGTTTTATTTATTTCTACATTGTTCCCCCTGGTGTTTTTCATTCCTCATGTTCCAAGTTAAAAGTCAACCTTATTAGATTTGTTCTTTCTCAATAATCTTGTGATTCACACATCATACTTTGTTACCATTGTTTCATGGTGTGTTCTGTGAACTGGTTGATAGTTAACTAAATTATTAAATGCAAAACAGTCTTCATTTGTATCATTCACTATGTACCTCAGCCTTGAGTTTGAGTATAAACAGCCTCCACTGCATGTAATCAGGAATGCTTCTCTCTTCTAATTCAGAGAAGACTGCAGGTATGACCTGGTGGTAAAATAAAATTTGACATTACACTTCAAGAGTTGCTCCTGGTTTTACATACCAGAACAGTATTCACTCAAAAATGTAATTCCGTTCGAGATGTGTTGTACTATGGAAGTGACTATGTGGACCAGCATGGTCTCAAATTCATGGACATGAATTTGTCCCCAAAGTCCTGGAATTACTAGCATGTGTTCCCATGCTTATCAGTATTCATTTTTGACAATGGTTATGTAGGCACTGATGGCAAACATATGAAAGGACCTTAAGAGGGATTGTATTGTTGCCGCTCTTCAATGCTCCGTTTTTTGTTTTTTGTTTTTTTTTTTTTTTGGTTTTTAGAGACAGGGTTTCTCTGTGTAGCCCTGGCTGTCCTGAAACTGGCCTTGAAATCAGAAATCCGCCTGCCTCTGCCTCAGTGCTCCTTTTTATCTATGTTGTTGTTTGTTTGTTCTTTGTGTGTGTGCATGCCTCTCTCTCTCTCTCTCTCTCTCTCTCTCTCTCTCTCTCTCTCTCGCTCTCGCTCTCTCTCTGTGTGTTTGTTTGTTTGGACAAGGTAGCACAGACCTTTCTCAAATTCACAGTGATCTTTTTGGCTCTTTGCCCTCAGTGCTGGGACTGAAGAAATGCTCTTCCATACCGAGCTTGAAAAATAAGTTTTACGGTGTACGTTGTCTCTGTTTCTTTAACAAATGTAAATTTAATCACTATTTTCTGTGTATGACTGTTTGTCCATATCTGTGTCTGTTTACTCTTTTTACTCATGCCTATTGGACAGGGAAGCCAGGAAACTTTGTCAGAATTCCTGGAGCTGCATTGCACATAGCAAAAAAAGGAGGAGGAGGAGGAGGAGGAGGAGGAGGAGGAGGAGGAGGAGGAGGAGGAGGAGGAGGAGAAGGAGAAGGAGGTGGAGGAGGAGGAGGAGGAAGAGGAGGAGGAGGAGGAGGAGAGAGGGGGGGGGAGGCAGTATGTTGGCTGTAAATCTCCCTAAGTGGCTAGACTTGCAATCCCTGTTTAAATTGTTCAGAGTATAACCTGGGGGTTGAACATAAAAAAGACTTTAGGATGGAATGTAAGGTCTGTTCTAGGCTGGCTCCTCTGTGAGCATTAACCAGTCCTGGATGCATGCTATTATTAATGAGATACTTCTTTTCCTTTTAAAATTGTTTTATTTATTGACATTCTAAAAGTCCCGAATCCCAGTCTCCTTTCTAAAAGTCTTCACTCCATCCCTCTCTCCTTTTCCTCTATGCCCGGCAGGGTCTTGAGATAGAACTAGACTCAGTTTTCTGACAAACCACCAGCTTGAGTCCCAGAGTGGGTGTACACGTTTACAACCCTACAAGAGATGGAGGAGTGTTTGCCTTTCTCAGTGTCCTTGCCAGCATGCGCTGTTCCTGGAGTTTTCAATTTTAGCCATTCTGATGCATGTAAAGTGGAATATCAGAGTTGTTTTCATTTGCCTTTACGTGATTAGTAACCATGTTGAACATTTATTTAAGTGATACTAGGTCATTCGAACTTCCTCTGTTAAGAATTGTGATTAGCTCTGTATACCATTTTTGTATCGCGTTGTTTTTTGCCATCTCACTTCTTGAGTTTTCTATAACTTTTGGATATTAGCCCTTGTCTTAGTCAGGGTTTCTATTCCTGCACAAACATCATGACCAAGAAGCAAGTTGGGGAGGAAAGGGTTTATTCGGCTTACACTTCCATGCTGCTGTTCATCACCAAAGGAAGTCAGGACTGGAACTCAAACAGGTCAGGGAGCAGGAGCTGATGCAGAGGCCATGGAGGGATGTTCTTTACTGGCTTGCCTCTCCTGGCTTGCTCAGCCTGCTCTCTTATAGAACCCAAGACTACCAGCCCAGAGATGGTCCCACCCACAAGGGGCCTTTCCCCCTTGATCACTAATTGAGAAAATGCCTTAGAGTTGGATCTCATGGAAGCATTTCCTCAACTGAAGCTCCTTTCTCTGTGATAACCTCAGCTGTGTCAAGTTGACACAAAACTAGCCAGTACAGCCCTTTATTGGATATAGGGTTAATGAACATCCTTTTCTCAATTTGTAGGCTGCTGTTTTGACCTACTGACAGTGTCCTTTGCCTTACGAAAGCTTTTCATTTTTAAAAGGTCCCATTTATCAACTTTTGATCTTAGAGCCTCAGCCATTGATGTTCTATTCAGGAAATTCTATCCTGTACCAAAGTGTTCGAGTGTTTCCCACTTTCTCTCCTACTAGATTCAGTATATCGGTTTTTATGTTGAGGTCCTTGAGCCATCTTGTGCAGGGTGATAAATTTGATATGCTCAGTGCCAGTTAGACCAGCACCATTTGTTGAAGATGTTTTCTTTATCTATTGTATGGTTTTTGCTTTTTTGCCAAAGATCACCCAGTGTCCATAGGTATATGAGCTCATTTCTAGGTCTTCAATTCTATTCGATTGATCTGCCTGACTAGGCTCTGTACCAATACCATTCTTTTTTTATTTTTTTTTTCACTATTGCTATGTAATACAGCTTGAGGTCAGGAATTGTGATGCCTCCAGAAGTTATTTTATGGTTCAGGATTGTTTTGGCTATCCTGGGAGTGTTTGTTCTTCCATATGAAGTTGAGAATTCCACTTTCTATTTTTTTAAGATTTATTTATTATATATAACTACACTGTAGCTGTCTTCAGACACACCAGAAAAAGGCATCAGATCTCACTGCAGATGGTTGTAAGCCATCGTGTGGTTCTTGGGATTTGAACTTAGAACCTCTGGAAGAACAGTCAGTGATCTTAAAAGCTGAGCTATCTCTCCAGCCTGAGAATTGCAACTTCAATGTCTGTAGAAAGTAGTGTTTGAATTTTGAAGGGAATTGAATTGAATTTGTAGAGTGGTTTTGGTACCATGGCCATACTGACTATGTTTTTTGGTTGTCTATTTTTCAAACCTGGTTTTTCTGGGTGATGAGCTTGTGGTCCTGGAACTTGTTCCATCTACCAGGCTGGCCTTGAACTCAGAGAGTACTGCCTGCCTCTGCCTCTGCCTCCTTTCCTATTCTTTAAGAATTTCATTCCTAACCGGGCAGTGATGGCCTTTAATCTCACCACTTGGGAGGCTTAGGCAGGCAGATTTTTGAATTCGAAGCCACCTGGTCTACAAAGTGAGTTCCAGGATAGCCAGGTCTCTACAGAGAAACACTTTCTCAGAAAAAAAAAAAAAAAAGAATTTGATTCCTTACTTAAAATGCTTTAATATTAGTTTCTCATTAGAATAATACTTTCTGAACCTTTGGCTTCCCTCATGCTTGGAATTAACAGTTGCATTGTACCATTGTATACCTCATCCTGCCTCTGTGGTCCAGTGACGTGAAGACGTTCCTGCAGCTCTTTCAGGCTTGACCCTTACTAATCAGTGAAATGGAAAAGAGACCAGTGTGTGAGTGTCCTCTGACTTCCATCCCTTTTATTGGGCATTTAAAATGAAATGGGACTTGAGAGAGAATTGACTTCACTGACCAACTCTGATGCTGCTGTATTCACAGCACAGAGAGGGATGGGGGGGGGGGGGACAAGGACGGGAGCTTTCATGTTTCACAGTATTTGGTTATCATTAGCAATGGTGGTCAGGTCATCAAATTTTGATAATCAGTAAAAGTCCTGACTGGCAAATTTGTCAGTTTCATGAACCCAGGCAATCAAAGCTCTGGATAAAGAACTGAACTCATTTTTAGAAACCAAAATTCTGTAGTTTCACCAAGTTAACCAATACAGAAGATATGAGCAGACTGGTGTGGCTCTTCCTAACAAGAATGTTATTACTGGTGGGGAAAAGTAAAAACAAAGGCTTAGGTTCACGGAGAAAAACAGCACTAGGGAGTTTGCCCGGTAGTCAAGTGCTGACACAGACAGGAGTTTTAAGCATGGTATCACCATTAAAGAGCAAGCCTTTGCTCTCCATTGAAAGCCAAAGATGGTTCCCAAATATATCTGCTAAGACTTGGAGTAATGTAATGAGTAGACAACGTGTTTCAGAGTTCCAGGAAGCATCTATGAAAAAAGTGTTGGAATTGTGGTCCAAGCGCTGCAGGGTCCATCATCACAACTTAGAAGCCAAACTTGGCATGATCACTTATCTTGTACTGGTTCTGGAATTAGGAAAGATGAAAAAGATAATGTCATGAATTCTTAGTGTGTGGTTTTAGTTGCTGACTTATTCCAGCCGTCTGTGTTTGAGAGAATCAGAGCTGCACTGAGGAGCCTGTAAGACTTTCCTGCATGAAACTGTGAGGTTGAAGCCTGAGTTGCAATTTGAGACCACAAGATGCTGACCCATCTGAGTGATGAGACATCTGCATGGACAGCTGTGTGTAGGGAGTGGAAGTAACCAAAGAGGAAGATTTATGAGAAGTTGAAGGAGCAGGGCCATCTAAGTCCTTTGAACCTGAAGCTGCAGGAGTCTGAGACACAGCTACAGGATTGGGTGTTTGTCCTGCTGGGGTTCTGTCTTGCTTTGGTTTAATCTTCTCTAACTTTATAATTATATATATATATATATATATATATACACATACATATATATACACATATATAAACTATATAGTTTGCTAACTTTATAATTCCTTTATTTCTAATGGGAATATGTATTCTATGCCACTGTATGCTGGAAAGGAATAAATGTTTTCTGATTTTACAAGATGTATTAGTCAAGAGAACTCCTTGACTGTTAACAGAGACTTTGGACATTTTGACAGGATACGTGTTGTTGCAGAATATGGGAATCACTAAAGTTAGACTATAAATATTTTCATTACACAATGACCATGAACTTACAGTGACCAGATTCAGAATGTAGTCAATTGAATGAAAAATCTCCCCATCTGGGATGATGTCTTTGAATACTCATTTGTCTTTAATAACTATTTGAGGGGTGGTCTTTGAAGCTTGTGTAAGAGGAAAGTTTCTAGATGAAAGTTCTCCTTGAGGATAGGATGGGAGTGTCCATAGACCCATTTCCTGTTCTTTGTGTCTACTGGTTTGTGGTTAAGTGATCAGTCAGCTTCTTTCTCATGCTGTCATGCTGTCATCATATAGACTCTATCCCTAAATCAAATATGATAGTGTAGAAGCAATTCCCATTCAGTTCTACCTGATTTTGCTATTGTAATATATTTATACTTTTAATTTTGTTGTTTTTTTTTTAATTTTTTTATTAGGTATTTTCCTCATTTACATTTCCAATGATATCCGAAAAGTCCCCCATACCCTTCCCCCCACCCCCCTACCCACCCACTCCCACTTTTTGGCCCTGGCGTTCCCCTGTACTGGGGCATATAAAGGTTGCAAGTCCAATGGGCCTCTCTTTCCAGTGATGGCCGACTAGGCCATCTTTTGATACATATGCAGCTAGAGCCAATAGCTCCGGGGTACTGGTTAGTTCATACTGTTGTTCCATGTTTTTGTTTTTGAAGACAGGGTTTCTCTGTGAAACCCTGGATGTCTGAAGAGTAGTTATGTAGACTAGAATGGACCTAAATTTAGAGATCTACCTATCTGGCTCTTTTGGGCTGGGATTATATATGGGTCAAGATGCCTGACTTTATTGTTTCAGGACTTGGAATGGACGTTTTTTTACACATGACAAGCATCTATTGTTGATTTTTTTGCTTCACTGAAATCTTGAATAATGAAATTTACCAGAGAATATTACTCTAATTCCCAGGATGACAAGTATTCATGACATTAATACTGCCTGATACTTCTGATTCGTTTGATTTTAAGAGTGAGACATTCTTCCTAAATGTTGTCTTTGTTTTAAATTTTTTGAATGACTATGAATGCATATGCACCTCTGTGTACGTGGTCCTCACTATAGTCCAAAGATGCCCTCAGTACTCCTGAACTTGGAGTCATGAATAGTTCTAAGCTTCCATAATAAGTACTGGCAATTGAGTCCTATATCTAAGACCAGCAAGAGATACTAAGCACTGAACCATCTCTCCTGTACTATGTTGTTTATTTATGAAAAGCATTTACTTTGCTAATGTTTCCATTTGTTCATTATAACTTTAAACATCGGTTGCCTTTAAGGAACATCTTATTAATGTCACAGTTTAAACTGGGGAATTTCAGGCTCTTGAAACAAGAAGACAGAACTACAGTGACTATTTACTTCTTTGTAGAAAGTTCACTGAAAACCTCTGAGGTTCTTTTGATCTTTCTTCTTTGAGTTTTTTGTTTGTTTGTTTGTTTTGTTTTGTTTTTGTTGTTGTTGGCTGCTTTTCTTTGATTTGCTGGGGTTTTTTGTTTTGTTTTATTTTGTTTTTTTGGGTGTGTTTTTTTTTTTTTTTTTTTTTTTTTTTTTTGCTGCTGTTGTTGTTTGATAGATTTTTGCAGCAGAGACAGGGTCATAATGAGTAGTGCTGCCTTTCTGGAACTTGTTTAATAGACAAGATTGGCATAAAAGTCAATGAGATACACATGCCTGTACTTGGTGAGCATTGCGATTAAGGGCATGAGCAAATACCCCCGGCTTGCTAATAGTTTTTTGTTGTTTATACTGATTTTTCAGTGGTGTTAATCTTTTTGCCCCCCCCCCCCCCGTATTTGAATTGGCATTTGTTTTGCTAGGCTATATGCTCTTTTTAGAGCAGAGCATTCTAAAGTGAACCTCATAATTTGGTTTTCTTTTTTTTTCTTTTAAAAAAATCTTAACTTATTATTATGTTAGTACACTATCACTGTCTTTAGACACACCAGAAGAGGACATCAGATCTCATTATGAATGGTTGTAAGCCACCATTTGGTTGCAGGGATTTGAACTCAGGACCTTCAGAAGAGCAGTCAGTGCTCTTAACCACTGAGCCATCTCTCCACCCCATAATTTGGTTTTCATAATTTAGTTTGAAAATGATTTCATGATTATATAGCAGGATTTCTCTGTCATGGGCTATGTGTGGGGATTATCAAGATCAAATGAATATATTGTCAGTGAAGTATTCATTACAGTATTATCAATGTCACACTTTGTGTTGTAAATATGTATGGGATTTTAGGATGCATTGACCTTTGATGATGTGCATGTACACTTCACTCGGGAGGAGTGGTCCTTGCTGGATCCATCTCAGAAGAGACTTTACAAAGATGTGATGCTGGAGATCTACAAAAACCTCACTGCCATAGGTAAACCTGAATTTTCCTTTAAGTTTTAAAATAAGGTGGGGGAACAGCTGAATTCTTTGTTATTGATGCCCTTGTATAATCTTGAATGAGAATAAGGAAGAATGAGGCAGATAAAGCAGACATGGTTCTAAGGCTTACTGAAAATAGTGGATTATGGACTAATTTCCAACAATAATTATTTTCTGGTCCTATATTTTAGGGTACAAATGGAAAGACCATAACGTTGGAGAACATTCTCAAAATGATAGAAGATATGGAAGGTAATTATTCGTGAAACCTTATTCTAATGAGCTTTTGAAGAAAATTTAATGTGTTCTGTAAGTTTTAAGGAGCAGCAACAGTATTTTTTTTCACTGCTTCAAGTTAGTTGTTGAATATTAGATTCTCACAAAGCCAAGTACTTCGATTCCAGATAGCTTATATGTTGTTGCAAAGCATTCATCTATCATATTATTTCTTTTTTTTCCATTTTTTATTAGGTATTTAGCTCATTTACATTTCCAATGCTATACCAAAAGTCCCCCATGCCCACTCACCCCCACTCCCCTACCCACCCACTTCCCCTTTTTGGCTCTGACGTTCCCCTGTACTGGGGCATATAAAGTTTGCGTGTCCAATGGGCCTCTCTTTCCAGTGATGGCCGACTAGGCCATCTTTTGATACATATGCAGCTAGAGTCAAGAGCTCCAGGGTACTGGTTAGTTCATAATGTTGTTCCACCTATAGGGTTGCAGATCCCTTTAGCTCCTTGGGTACTTTCTCTAGCTCCTCCATTGGGAGCCCTGTGATTCATCCAATAGCTGACTGTGAGCATCCACTTATGTGTTTGCTAGGCCCCGGCATAGTCTCACAAGAGACAGCTACATCTGGGTCCTTTCGATAAAATCTTGCTAGTTTATGCAATGGTGTCAGCGTTTGGATGCTGATTATGGGGTGGATCCCTGGATATGGTACTCTCTACATGGTCCATCCTTTCGTCACAGCTCCAATCTTTGTCTCTGTAACTCCTTCCATGGGTGTTTTGTTCCCACTTCTAAGGAGGGGCATAGTGTCCACACTTCAGTCTTCATTTTTCTTGAGTTTCATGTGTTTAGCAAATTGTATCTTATATCTTGGGTATCCTAGGTTTTGGGCTAATATCCACTTATCAGTGAGTAAATATTGTGTGAGTTCCTTTTTGAATGTGTTACCTCACTCAGGATGATGCCCTCCAGGTCCATCCATTTGGCTAGGAATTTCATAAATTCATTCTTTTTAATAGCTGAGTAGTACTCCATTATATAGATGTACCATATTTTCTTTATCCATTCCTCTGTTGAGGGGCATCTGGGTTCTTTCCAGCTTCTGGCTATTATAAATAAGGCTGCTATGAACATAGTGGAGCATGTGTCCTTCTTACCAGTTGGGGCATCTTCTGGATATATGCCCAGGAGAGGTATTGCTGGATCCTCCGGTAGTACTATGTCCAATTTTCTGAGGAACCGCCAGACTGATTTCCAGAGTGGTTGTACAAGCCTGCAATCCCACCAACAATGGAGGAGTGTTCCTCTTTCTCCACATCCTCGCAAGCATCTGCTGTCACCTGAATTTTTGATCTTAGCCATTCTGACTGGTGTGAGGTGGAATCTCAGGGTTGTTTTGATTTGCATTTCCCTGATGATTAAGGATGTTGAACATTTTTTCAGGTGCTTCTCTGCCATTCGGTATTCCTCAGGTGAGAATTCTTTGTTTAGTTCTGAGCCCCATTTTTAATGGGGTTATTTGATTTTCTGAAGTCCAGCTTCTTGAGTTCTTTATATATGTTGGATATTAGTCCCCTATCTGATTTAGGATAGGTAAATATCCTTTCCCAATCTGTTGGTGGTCTTTTTGTCTTATTGACGGTGTCTTTTGCCTTGCAGAAACTTTGGAGTTTCATTAGGTCCCATTTGTCAATTCTCGATCTTACAGCACAAGCCATTGCTGTTCTGTTCAGGAATTTTTTCCCCTGTGCCCATATCTTCAAGGCTTTTCCCCTCTATATGTTTCAGTGTCTCTGGTTTTATGTGAAGTTCCTTGATCCACTTAGATTTGACCTTAGTACAAGGAGATAAGTATGGATCGATTCGCATTCTTCTACATGATAACAACCAGTTGTGCCAGCACCAATTGTTGAAAATACTGTCCTTCTTCCACTGGATGATTTTAGCTCCCTTGTCGAAGATCAAGTGACCATAGGTGTGTGGGTTCATTTCTGGGTCTTCAATTCTATTCAATTGGTCTACTTGTCTGTCTCTATACCAGTACCATGCAGTTTTTATCACAATTGCTCTGTAGTAAAGCTTTAGGTCAGGCATGGTGATTCCACCAGAGGTTCTTTTATCCTTGAGAAGAGTTTTTGATATTTTAGGTTTTTTTGTTATTCCAGATGAATTTGCAAATTGCTCCTTCTAATTTGTTGAAGAATTGAGTTGGAATTTTGATGGGGATTGCATTGAATCTGTAGATTGCTTTTGGCAAGATAGCCATTTTTACAATGTTGATCCTGCCAATCCATGAGCATGGGAGATCTTTCCATCTTCTGAGATCTTCTTTAATTTCTTTCTTCAGAGACTTGAAGTCTTTATCATACAGATCTTTCACTTCCTTAGTTACAGTCACGCCGAGATATTTTATATTATTTGTGACTATTGAGAAGGGTGTTGTTTCCCTAATTTCTTTCTCAGCCTGTTTATTCTTTGTGTAGAGAAAGGCCATTGACTTGTTTGAGTTTATTTTATATCCAGCTACTTCACCGAAGCTGTTTATCAGGTTTAGGAGTTCTCTGGTGGAATTTTTAGGGTCACTTATATATACTATCATGTCATCTGCAAAAAGTGATATTTTGACTTCCTCTTTTCCAATTTGTATCCCCTTGATCTCCTTTTGTTGTCAAATTGCTCTGGCTAGGACTTCAAGTACTATGTTGAAGAGGTAGGGAGAAAGTGGGCAGCCTTGTCTAGTCCCTGATTTTAGTGGGATTGCTTCCAGCTTCTCTCCATTTACTTTGATGTTGGCTACTGGTTTGCTGTAGATTGCTTTTATCATGTTTAGGTATGGGCCTTGAATTCCTGATCTTTCCAAAACTTTTATCATGAATGGGTGTTGGATCTTGTCAAATGCTTTTTCTGCATCTAACGAGAATATCATGTGGTTTTTGTCTTTGAGTTTGTTTATATAATGGATTACATTGATGGATTTTCGTATATTAAACCATCCCTGCATCCCTGGAATAAAACCTACTTGGTCAGGATGGATGATTGCTTTAATGTGTTCTTGGATTCGGTTAGCCAGAATTTTATTGAGGATTTTTGCATTGATATTCATAAGAGAAATTGGTCTGAAGTTCTCTATCTTTGTTGGATCTCTGTGGTTTAGGTATCAGAGTAATAGTGGCTTCATAAAATGAGTTGGGTAGAGTACCTTCTACTTCTATTTTGTGAAATAGTTTGTGCAGAACTGGAATTAGATCTTCTTTGAAGGTCTGATAGAACTCTGCACTAAACCCGTCTGGTCCTGGGCTTTTTTTGGCTGGGAAACTATTAATAACTGCTTCTATTTCTATATTATTTCTTAACAGATATAACTATTTGAATCATATCACCATTAGAGCTATACTGTAGCAATTCTATTCCATGTACATTCACACCACACAGATATTGCAAATTTTACACACACTGAATAGGTGCTATGTGTATATCCAAAATCTTCTACTGAGCAAATAGTCCATGGTAAAGCTGTTGTTACTCATACTTGTGTTAAATATGCTAAGTTTAGTGAGAGGGAAGATTTATGAGCATTAGGGATGTTGTTCTGGTTAAACCTTAATCCCTACCCTACACTTAATGTCTATGAGGAACAAAAAGTCAAGCTGTGTGAATGTAAGGTGGAAACCCTTTATTTGTTATTCTCTTCATAGGTATATCATATGTCATACTGGATACAGGCCATATGAGCAGAAGAATTTGAAAGAAACACAGTATCACTCTTTCCTAGAACTATTTATTAGATCATAGACTGTTGCAGTAAATCTCCAACCCAAACAAGCCCCAGCAATGAAAATACAACTTAGTTAATATGAACACGTGCTCTGCGCCTAGACTGGGCAGATCTACTGCTACTCACTCTACCATCTTCTCCATCCATGAATCCCCTGCGAACTCGCAGTTTCTCCGGGCCATGTGCTTCTGCTCTGCTTTTCTTCTTCCTTCTCCTCTGTATCCTCTCCCTCTTCCATTTTCTCCTTCTTCTCTCTTCCCACCTTCCACTCAACTTCCCTTTAATCTGCCCAATCATCAGCTCTCTTTATTTTACAAATTAAGGTGGGAAGCAGGTTTACAGGAAATCACCTGAGGGCTGACTCATTCCATAATTATACTGGTAAATTGTGAATTCAGGCAGTTTTCTTCAAGTATCTGAAAAACTTGATGTATAAAAAGTTTGGTATAAATGTGAGCCATGTAATAAATGGCTGAAACATCATAGGTATCTCTAATGATGAAAAACAACCCACAAGGAAGGGTAATACCAAGACTGTAAAAAATGTGATTAAACATTTTTTTCAAAGAATCATTTTATTATTTATTTTATGTGTGTGAATTCACTGTCACTTTCTTCCGACACACCAGAAAAAGGACATGGAATTCCATTAGAGAGCCACTATATGGTTGAGCCACTATGTGGATGCTGGGATTTGAACTGAGGACCTCTGGAAGAGAAGTCAGTGCTCTTAACAGCTAAGCCATCTCCCTAGTCCCGTGATAAAACTCTTAAGATCTGAATCTACCTTACAATTAGACCAAATTGTAAAACTAATTCATACAGATAGAAAGCATTCATTGTTGTCATTAATGTAATAAAATATTACATGTCCCCATTATCATTGCAGACATGAAAGAAGTCCTGTTGGAGAGAACCACAATGAATATACACAATGTGATAAAGCCTTCACATATCACAGTCATCTTCAAAAGCTTGAAAGAAACCAAACTCGAGAGAAACACTCTGAAGGCTTTCAACATATGGAAGCACTTGCATGTCAGAGTTCTCTCCAAATACATAAAATAACACATACTGGAGAGAAACCCTACAAATGTAATCAATGTGATAAAGCCTTTGCACAGCTCAAGTATCTTCGATTACATGAAAGAATACATACTGGAGAGAAACCTTACAAATGTAATCAGTGTGATAAAGCCTTTGCACAAGGCAGTAATCTCAAAGTACATACAAGGATGCATACTGGAGAGAAACCCTATGAATGTAATCAATGTGGTAAAGCCTTTTTACAATCCAGCTGTCTTCGAATACATGAAAGAACACATACTGGAGAGAAACCCTACAAATGTAATCAATGTGATAAAGCCTTTGCACAGCTCAAGTATCTTCGAATACATGAAAGAACGCATACTGGAGAGAAACCTTACAAATGTGATCAGTGTGATAAAGCCTTTGCACAAGACAGTAATCTCAAAGTTCATACACGGATGCATACTGGAAAGACACCCTATGAATGTAATCAATGTGGTAAAACCTTTTTACAACCCAGATATCTTCGAGTACATGAAAAAACACATACTGGAGAGAAACCCTACAAATGTAATCAATGCGGTAAAGCCTTTGCACAGGTCAAGTATCTTCGAGCACATGAAAGAAGACATACTGGAGAGAAACCTTACAAATGTGATCAATGTGGTAAGGCCTTTACACAAAGAGGTCAACTTCAAACCCATAAAGTAATACATACTGGAGGGAGACTCTAAATATGTAATCAGTGTGATGAAGTCTATTCACACCAGAGTCATCTTCCAATACATGAAAGAACATCATATACTGGAGAGAAACCTTATAAATGTGATCAGTGTAGTAAATCATTTTTATCTCACAGTCATTATCAAGCTGATGAAAGAACACATACTGGATAGAAACTCTACAAATATAATGAATGTGATAAAGCCTTTTCACAGCCCAGGTATCTTCAAATACATGAAAGAACACATACAGGAGAGAAACCTTACCAATGTAATCAGTGTGATAAAGCCTTTGCACAAGGCAATAATCTCAAAGTTCATACAAGGATGCATATTGGAGAGATCCCCATGAGTGTAATCAATGTGGTAAAGCCTTTGCATATGACTAATCTTTTGGGATGCATAAAAGAACAGATTCTGGAGAGAAACATTACAAACATAATGTGGTAAAGCCTTTGCAGAAAACAGTCATCTTCAAACCCGTAAAATACTACATCCTGGAGAGACTCTGCAAATGTAATCAGTGTGATAATGCCTCTTCACAACAGAGAGGTCTCCAAATACATAAAAGGAAACATTCTGTAGAGAAACCTTAGAAATGTAGTCAATGTGATGAAGCCTATTCACAGCACAATGGTCTTACCTACAATAACTCATACTGGAGAGAAACCCTATGAACGTAAGGGATTTGGTAAAGCCTTTGCACATTACAATACGCTCCAATAACATAAAACGACCATACTGAAGAAACTCTATAAATGTAATCACAGGGTGAAGCATTTGAACATCACAGTAGTCTCTGGAAACAAAAAAGGAACCATCTAGGAAAGAACTCCTATAAAGTTCTTTAACATGGTAAGGTCTTTGCACATATCTGTAGTCTTCATCCTCATGGAAGGATTCATACAGTAGAGAAACCATATGAACAAAAGAAATGTAGTAATGCTTTTGCTCATCACAGTTATCTCTTATTATAGAAAAAAGGAGATATTAGAGAAAGATCCTACAAGTATGATAGAAGTGATGAAGCCATTGCACAACACAGTTATCTCTGACTACATTAAAGGAAATATAATGATGACAAACACTATGAATGTAAAAAGGGGGGGGGGTAAGCCCATTATATAACATGGTCAACTTTGAATATAGAAAAGTACATACTAGACAGGAACCCTATGAATATCAGCAATGTAGTAAACACATGAAACCATTCATACTGGAGAGAAACAGTATTGAAGGTATTAAATATGGTGAAGTCTTTGTAACAGTGGTCTGTAGATACACACACACAAGTCTTCATGCAGAAGAACATCCCTCCAAATATAATTGATGTGATAAACCATTTTTATGTTATCTTTGAATACATCAAAGAACACATACTGAAGAGAAAACCTATGAGTGTAAGCAATAGTGTAATATCTTTTCATATTAAGGTAAAAGAATAAATGCTCTGGAAAAACCCTCCTAAAGCAGTCTGTGAGATGAAGCCATTTTACATCACAGTCATCTTCAAAAGCATGCAAAGAGTCGTTCTCGAGAGAAACCTTATGAATGTATTTTAAAATGTAAAGCCTTTGGAAATTTCTATAGCCTTCATGATCATGAAACTATTCATAGAGGAGTGAATCTCTGTGAATGCAAGCAATGTGGTAAACCCTTTGCTTACACATTACAGTTCTCACAAAATGCAGAAAACAACACATACTGGCGAGAAACCTTATGAATATATTTAATATTGTGAAGCCTTTGCACATTTCTGTAGTCATCATCATGACTATTTATACTGGAGAGAAGGCCTGTGAATGTGAGCAACGTGGCAATCTTTTTATTCACCAGATGCAAAGAAAACATACAGTAGAGAAACCTTATGAATGGGCTCACTGTGGTAAAGCCTATGCACATCACAATAATCCCTGAATACATATAAGAACACATTCTGGAGAAAAGCCCAATGAATGAATGTAATCAATGACATAAGAAATTTGCATGTGGCAGTAGTCTTTGAATATATTAAAGAACAGATACTAGAGAGAAAACATACGACTGTTTGGGGAAATGTGAAAGAACTCATAATGTAGAGAATCTGAATATAAAGGATTTGGTAAGATCATTACGTTCAGCTACACAAGATTATTCTGGAGAAAAGTAGTCCGACAAATGTCAACCATCTACTAAGCACAGTGTTCCTTTTTATTTTACATGCACCTGCAAACTCAGCTGGACAAAACTACTATGGATTTAAATGACAAACAAAAAACCCTTTAGATTTTTCTTCTCTTGAATTTCACAAAACTCTGGTATAAAATTTTTGGGTGTGTATTGATGACTTTTTTGTTTCTGAGATAAAACATAATATCTAATACAACTTACAAAGAAGTTTAGTTTGGCTTATGGTTCCACACCACCATAGTGTCATTAAATCAGTTGTGAGACATGGCAGCTAAGGGAGGAAGCTCAGCTATCACATTTTCAACTTGCACCATGTAGCAAGGAGTGGGAACTAGAGCTGTCATACAGATGTAAACTCTAAAGCCCACCTCCACTGACATATTTCCTCCACCAGGGCATTATTTGTTAAATGATACAATGGTTTCAAATGATACAATCAACATAGAAGGATTGATTTCTCTGATTGCAAACATACCTCTGTATGTATTTATAGCCCTGTAAATATTTGAAAGTGTTTATGTATTATGTTGACATCAGGTAATAAAACATTCATACATGAGAGAAATCCTATTCCCACAAACAATTTAGTTAAGATTTTGACATCACATTCAATCCCCATAAAATTATTGCTACACCTCTTTTTCCTTTTTTATTTTTTGTTTTGTTTTGTTTTTTGAGACAGGCTTTCTCTGTGTAGCCCTGGCTCTTCTGGAACTGACTTTGTAGACCAGGCTGGCCTCGAACTCAGAAATCTGCCTGCCTCTGCCTCCCAAGTGCTGGGATTAAAGGCGTGCGCCACCATCTCCCGGCTACACCTCTTTTTCTTAATAGCCTTCAAGCAAGTAAATAATTCACCATGTTCATGCAAGTCTGATGCTTCATATGAGGTTTATATTTTGAGAGTTCTGAACTTGGTGTTGAAGTGTGCTGTATGTGTGACAAATGCCATTATTTAAACGTGTTTTGGCTTAGAGACTATTAATGACTACTTCTATTTCTTTAGGGGATATGGGACTGTTTAGATCGTTAACTTGATCCTGATTTAACTTTGGTACCTGGTATCTGTCTAGAAATTTGTCCATTTCATCCAGGTTTTCCAGTTTTGTTGAGTATAGCCTTTTATAGAAGCATCTGATGGTGTTTTGGATTTCTTCAGGATCTGTTGTTATGTCTCCCTTTTCATTTCTGATTTTGTTAATTAGGATGCTGTCCCTGTGCCCTCTAATGAGTCTGGCTAAGGGTTTAAGCTTGTACAACCACTCTGGAAATCAGTCTGGCGGTTCCTCAGAAAATTGGACATAGTACTACCGGAGGATCCCGCAATACCTCTCCTGGGCATATATCCAGAAGATGTCCCAACCGGTAAGAAGGACACATGCTCCACTATGTTCATAGCAGCCTTATTTATAATAGCCAGAAGCTGGAAAGAACCCAGATGCCCCTCAACAGAGGAATGGATACAAAAAATGTGGTACATTTACACAATGGAGTACTACTCAGCTATTAAAAGGAATGAATTTATGAAATTCCTAGGCAAATGGTTGGACCTGGAGGGCATCATCCTGAGTGAGGTAACCCAATCACAAAAGAACTCAAATGATATGTACTCACTGATAAGTGGATATTAGCCCAGAAACTTAGTATACCCGAGATATAAGATACAATTTGCAAAACACATGAAACTGAAGAGGAACGAAGACCAAAGTGTGGACACTTTGCCCCTTCTTAGAATTGGAAACAAAACACCCATGGAAGGAGTTACAGAGACAAAGTCAGCAGCTGAGACAAAAGGATGGACCATGTAGAGACTGCCATATCCAGGGATCCATCCCATAATCAGCCTCCAAATGCTGACACCATTGCATACACTAGCAAGTGTTTGCTGAAAGGACCCTGATATAGCTGTCTCTTGTGAGACTAGGCTGGGGCCTAGCAAACACAGAAGTGGATGTTCACAGTCAGCTATTGGATGGATCACAGGGCCCCCAATGGAGGAACTAGAGAAAGTACCCAAGGAGCTAAAGGGATCTGCAACCCTATAGGTGGAACAACATTATGAACTAACCAGTACCCCGGAGCTCTTGACTCTAGGTGCATATGTATCAAAAGATGGCCTAGTTGGCCATCACTGGAAAGAGAGGCCCATTGGACACGCAAGCTTTATATGCCCCAGTACAGGGGAACGCCAGGGCCAAAAAGTGGGAGTGGGGGAGAGGGTATGGGGGACTTTTGGGATAGCATTGGAAATGTAATTTAGTAAGATACGTAAATAAATAAATAAATAAATAAATAAATAAATAAATAAAATGTATTTGATGGTTCTTCTATTGCTTCTGTGGCTACAGGTTTCTTCTCTTATGCTTTTACTTAGTGGCAGATGTCTTTTGTCTTCAATTGATACAATATAATGTCTGTCAACTAAGTGGTTCATTGCCTATTTAAAAATTGGATTGTATGTAGTCATACATTTCAACTAAAGGTGTTTGTGAATGTTTGATGGCTCTTGTCCCTGATGTTGTTTGTCATATTTTCATAAGTTCCCTAGAGATGTTGTTTGTTATTCAGCCTGGCTTGGGTGTCAGTAATGAGTTAGGAATACTTAGAATTTTATATTATCATGTGTCTCCCTCCTGAGTCCAAAAATAGATTTACCCACAATGTGTCCTTTTTTTGTCAACACAGTTTATCAACATTAATGTTAAAATCCTTAATAGAAGAGAATATAAGAAAAATTAAATACATAATGTGTGTACCCAAAGTAACATTTTCACTTATCTGGTGTAAAAACAGAATAATCTGCAATTATCTGTAATCTACATATGGGTATAATATTCCTTCTTCCATGCTTTTCATGCCCCCATTACTTAATCTCATGTGTCTCTGTGTGTTGTGAGTGTGTGTGTGTGTGAGTGTGTGTGTGTATATGTGTGTGTGTGTGTGTGTGTGTGTGTGTGTGTGTGTGTCTTTGGATGTCTGTGTGTGTATAATGTGATTATAGGCTTTTAGGCAATGGCTAGTATATGGAGAGTGGAAGACAACTTTGTGAGGTTTAGTTTGGCCATATTTATATCATCATCACGATTATCTTGCCACTTTTGCACTCCGTGGCAGTTTCCTGCTGAGCCATCTCACTGATGCTCAAATAAGAGGAGTTGAAATATTACATCAGACTATAAACATATTGAAATCTAAGGATGGAGGAAAACAAGCCAACTTCAATTAAAGCACTGGATTTGAAAATGAAAATCGCGTAATGCTTTCTTTTTTTTAAGATTTATTTATTATTATACATAAGTACACTGTAGCTGTCTTCAGACACAACAGAAGAAGGCATCAAATCTCATTTCGAGTGGTTGTTAGCCACCATGTGGGTGCTGGGATTTGAACTCAGGAACTTCAGAAGGTAAGTCAGTGCTCTTACCCTCTGATCCATCTCACACACACACACCCCCCCCCCCCCCCCCCGCCCAATGCTTTCTTTTAGATCATGTTAGGTCACTCTGCGGCAAAAACACTAAACACTTGCAGAGTAAAACAGCTAGGAGAAAATATTCTCCATATAGGAAATAGCTTTTGGGATAACCTCCTTCTCTCTCCCCAACTCCCGCTACAGTTTTTCAGGACCCACATGAAGACCAAGCTACACATCTGCTACATATGTGAAGGAAGGCCTAGATAGTATTTCAGACTCTGAAAGCCTCAAGGGTCCTGGTTATTTGATTTTTTAATCTTCCTATAGAATTGCTATTAGAATAGGGGAGGCACACAAGAATCAATGGGGGTGTCCTTAGTTGTGACTCACAACATTGCAAATATGGATCACACACACACACAGGATTTGCATGAGAAACATGGGATTTGCTTCAAACAGAATAGAAGAATAGTCTGTCGAGTCCAGTGCTCAGAGTCATCAGAGTAGACAATCAACTTTGTGAGTCACCATTATGAACAAGGACATGAGAGAGCCAGGGTTTTTTTTGGTTTTTTTTTTTTTTTTTTTTTTAATTACCCAGCCTGTATTAATACCATGTATGTGAATGAAGGGTGATCAGATTGGTGGGTATACTATTTGGGGAGGTTTGCTTCATCCAATAAGTATTGAATTTCCAGGTAGGGGACGGGATTGGGTGTTTAAGGGAGAGGGGGAACCAGGAAAGGAGATAACATTTGAAATGTAAATAAAGAGAATGTCCAATTAAAAGAAGAGAAAGCCAGGCAGTAGTGGAACATGCCTTTAATCCTACCACTTGGAAGACAGAGGCCAACAGATTTCTGAGTTCGAGGCAAGTCTGTTCTACAGAGAAAGTTCCAGGATAGCCTTGGCTAAACAGAGAAACCCTGTCTCAAAAAAACAAAAATGAAATAGAAGAATGAAAGGGAGGAAGGGAGGGAGGCAGGGAAGGGGAGAGAAAAATTGTCATTGCAAAATATCATACCCCTGTTTTATTCTATGAACATTTTCTTTTTTTTAAAGATTCCTTTCTTTCTTTCTTTCTTTCTCTCTCTCTCTCTCTCTCTCTCTCTCTCTCTCTCTCTCTCTCTCTCTCTCTCTCTCTCTCCTTCCTTCTTTCTTCCTTCCTTTCTTTTTAATTCATTAATTCATTTATTTATTTCATGTATATAAGTATACTGTAGCTTTACAGGTGGTTGTGAGCACACCAATAGGATCAATCCCAAGTTGGGCTGTTCTATGGACAGCCATTCTGAGAATCTCTGCTCCATTTGTATCACTCATTTATTTAGTCAGCTACAATTCTATGTCAAAACTTTTGGAGGTAGTTTGGTGACCCCATCCCTCCACTGGAGGACCTGTCTATCTACTAGAGGTGATCTTTTCAGGTTCCAACGCCCCACTGTTGGGCATTTCGACAAAGGTCATTCCCGTTTAGTCCTGGGAACCTCTGGAACATTCTAGAGGTTCCTCATGCCTCCCACCCCCACAGATGCATATTTCCATGCATTCTCCAGATGCTTTGGGTCTTTCTGCTGTCTCCCCACAACCCATAACTGATCCTGCCCTTATTTTCCCTTCCCTGTCACCTCTCCCACACAGATCCCACCCTCCCTTTACCCCCCATGATTATTCTCCCTCCCTCTAAGTCAAATTCAAACATCCTCACTTGGTCCTTTGTTCTGCTTATGATCTGTGCACTGTATCCTGGGTATTCTTTATTTTTTGGCTAATATGCACTTAAGTGAATACATACCATAAACATCCTTTTGTGTCTGGGTTACCTCCCTCAGGATAATATTTTATAATTCCATTGTTTTGCCTGCAAAATTCACGATGTCATCATTTTTAATAGATGAGTACTATTCCATTGTGTAAATGAACCACATTTTCCATATCCATTCTTCAGTAGATGGACAGCTGAGAAGGTTGCAGCCTCTGGTTATTATGAATAAGGGTGGGATGAACATAGTAGAACATGTGTCCTAGTGGTGTGGTAGAGCATCTTTAGGGTATAGCCTATGGGCTGGATGACTGGTTCTTCAGGTAGAAATATTTCCACTTTTCTGAGGAACCACTAGATTGATTTTCGGAATGTGTAGTGGGTAGCAATTCCACCAGCAAAGGAGGAGTGTTCCTCTACTCCACATCCTTGACACCATGTGCTGTCATTTGAGTTTTTTTATCTTAGCCATTCTTATTGGTGTAAGGTGGAATCTCAGGGTGGTTTTGATTTGCATTCCGCTGATGACTAAGAATATTGAACATACATGAAAGTGCTTCTCGGCCATTCCAGATTCTGCTGTTGAGAAATTCTGTTTAGCTCTGTAACCTGTTTTTTAATTGGGTTATTTATGTTTCTGGAGTCTAACTTCTTGAGTTATTTATATATTTTTGATGTTGGCCCTCTATCAGATGTAGGGCTAGAGAATGAAGATCATTTCTCAATCTGTAGGTTGACATTGTGTCATGTTGACAGTGTCCTTTGCCTTTCAGAAGCTTTTCAGTTTCATGGTATCCAATTTGTCAATCATTGATCTTAGAGCCTAAGCCATTGGTGGTCTGTTGAGGTGATTTGCTCCTTTGCCAATGTGTTTGAGGTGTTTTCCACATTCTTTTCTAGTAGATCCAGTATATCTCATTTTATGTGGAGGGTCCTTGGTCCACTTGGACTTGAGATTCATACATGCTGATGGATATGGATCAGTTGCATTCTTTGATAAGCTGACTGTCAGGTAGGCCAGCACCATTTGTTAAAGATGTGGGGATTTTTTTCTTTGATGCTTTTGGTTTCTTTGTTTGAATATCAAGTGTCCATGGTTGCATAAGTTTAATTCTTTGTCTTCAATTCTATTCCATTGATTGCCCTATCTGTCTCTAGACCAACACCGTGTGGTTTTAATCACTATTGCTCTGTAGTATAGGGATGGTGATTCCCCTAGACTTGCTTTCCTTGTTAAGAACTGTTATTGGTACCCTGGGTATTTTGTTTTTATATGAGAATTGTAATTTGAGAATTGTTCTTTCAGTGTCTGTCGAGAATTATGTTGGAATTTTGATGGGGATTACATCGAATCTGTAGGTTCCTTTTGGTGAGGTGGCCATTTTCACTATGTTAATCCTACTAATCCATGAGCATTGGAAATCTCCATCTTCTGAGGTCTTCTTCAATTCCCTTCTTAAGGGACTTGAAGATCTTTGTCATATAAATCTTTTATTTGCTTGATTAGATTTATTAGCAGGACATTTCATATCATTTGTGGCTATTGTGAATGGTGATGTTGCACTATTTTTATTCTTGACCTAATACTATTTTATAAAGGAAGGCTACTGATGTATTTGTGTTAGCTTTATATCCAGTCACTTTGCTCAAGTTATTTATCTGCTTTAGGAGTTCTCTGGAAAAATTTTGGTGGTCCCTTAACTATTCTATGACATCATCTGCAAATAGTGATACCTTGACTCTTTTTTTTTAGATTTATTTATTTATTTATTTATTTATTATATGTAAGTTCAGTGTAGCTTTCTTCAGACACTCCAGAATAAGGCATCATATTTTGTTACAGTTGGTTGTGAGCCACCATGTCTTTGCTGGGATTTGAACTCAGTTCCTTTGGAAGAGCAATCGGCTCTCTTAACCACTAAGCCATCTCACCAGCCCCCCTTGACTCTTTTCTTTGCAATTTCTATCCCCTTGATCTGTTTTTGTTGTCTAAATGTTCTACTTAGAACTTCAAGTACTATATTGAATACGTAGGGAGAGAACGGACAGCCATGACTAGTTCTTGGTTTTAATGGGTGTCACTGCTTGTTTATGCTTGGCCCAGGGCATATCACTAATAGGGGTGTGGCCCTGTTGAAGTAGGTATGATCTTGTTGGGGTCAGTGTGTCACTGTGGGTTTGGGATTAAAGACCCTCAACCCAGCTGCATGGAGGCCAGTTTCTGCCAGCAGAATTCAGGTGAAATGTAGAATTATCAGCTCCTCCTGCACCATGCCTCCCTTGATATTGCCGTGTTCCTGCCTTGATGAGAATGCACTGAACTACTGAAACTGTAAAACAGCGCCAAGTAAAAGATGTCCTTATGAGAGTTGCTTTCTCAGCTGGACAGTGGTGGTGCATGCCATTGATCCCAGCACTTGGGAGGCAGAGGCAAGTGGATTTCTAAGTTTGAGGCCAGCCTGGTCTACAGAGTGAGTTCAAGAACAGTCAGGTCTATGCAGAGAAATCCTGTCTTGAAAATATAGATTTTTTTTTAACTCAGCTCTTATAATTTCTTTTCATTTTTCTTGGATATTTTCTTTATTTACATTTAAAGTTTTCTCCTTTCCACACCTCCCCTTCAGAAACCCCCTATTGCTTACCCTCTCCCCCTGACTCTATAAGGGTGCTCCCCCATCCACCTACTCCCATTCTCCTGCCCTGGCATTCCCCTCCACTGGGACATTGTACACCCTCAGGCCTGAGGGCCTCTCTACCCACTGATGTCCAGCAAGACCATCTTCTGCCAAATATGTGCCCAGTGTCATGTGTATTCTTTGGCTGGTGGTCCAGTCCCCAGGAGCTCTGGAGGGTCTTGTCTGTTGACACTTGCTCCCTCCATGGGGCTGCAAACCCCCTCAGCTCCTTCAGTCTCATCTTCATCTCCTCCATCTGGCACCCCCAAGCTCAGTCCAATGGTTGGCTATAAGCTTCCTCCTCTGTATTTGGCAGAATCTGGCAGAGCCTCACAGGAGACAGTTATATCAGGCTTTTATCAGCAAGCACTTCCAGGCATCCACAATAGCATCTGGGTTTGGTGGCTATATATTGGAGGACTCCCCAGGTGGGGCAGTCTCTGGATGGCCTTTCCTTCAGTCACTGCTCCACACTTTGTAAGACTCCGGGGATCCTTAACTTACCAGGGATCCCCTCAGTGACCACATGGAATCAGCATCTATGCAAAAAGCAAGAGAAATTTACTGTCAAGTGCACAGGGGTCTTCCCAGACCTGAAGGAGAGGCAGCGACTCTAGTTCCCATTCAGTGAGTTTTGATGAGGTTCCCAGGGGCAGAATAGAGCATCACCAACCAGGCACAATATGAGTAGCAGAACAGTGTAAACCCCCCCCCCTCTTTTTTTTGGCTTTTTCAAGACAGGGTTTCTCTGTATAGCCCTGGCTGTCCTGGAACTCACTTTGTAGACCAGGCTGGCCTCTAACTCAGAAATCTGCCTGTCTCTGGAGTGCTGGGATTAAAGCTGTGCGCCACCATGCCCGGCCCCCATTTTTTATGCTTGATCTGAGCCAAAAGGTGGAGAAGCGATGGTCCCCATTTTTTTAATAGTGTTATTTGATTCTCTGCAGTCTAATTTCTTGACTTCTTTGTATGTATTGGATATTAGCCCTCTATCAGATGTAAGTTTGGTAAAGATCTTTTCCCAATCTGCTGGTTGCTGTTTTGTCTATTGACAGTGTCCTTTGCCTTACAGAAGCTTTGCAATTTTATGAGGTCCCATTTAGCAATTCTTGATCTTAGAGCATAAGCCATTGGTGTTCAGGAACTTTTCCCCTGTGCCCATGTGTTCCGAATTTCTCTCACTTTCCCTTCTATTAGATTCAGTGTATCTGGTTTTATATGGAGGTCTTTAATTCACTTGGACATGAGCTTTGCACAGGGAGATAAGAATGATTCAATTAGCCTTCTTCCACATGTCGACCGCCAGTTGAGCCAGCACCATTTGTTGAAAATTCTGTCCTTTTTTTAATGGATGGTTTTAGCTCTTTTTTAAAAATTCAAGTGACTATAGCTGTTTGGGTTCATTTCTGGGTCTTCAATTCTATTCCATTGATCTAGCTGTCTGTCACTGTACCAATACCAAGCAGTTTTTATCACAATTGTTCTGTAGTACAGCTTGAAGTCTGGGATACTGATTCCACTAGAAGTTCATTTATTGTTGAGAATAGTTTTTGCTATCCTGGAGTTTTGGTTATTCCTGGTGAATTTGAAAATTGCTCTTTCTAACTCTATGAAGAATTGATTTGTAATTTGATAGGGATTGGATTGAATTGGAATAATGTGTTCGCCGGGCGTGGTGGCTCATGCCTTTAATCCCAGCAATCGGGAGGCAGAGGCAGGCATATTTCTGAGTTGGAGGCCAGCCTGGTCTACAAAGTGAGTTCCAGGACAGCCGGGGCTACACAGAGAAACCCTGTCTCAAAAAAACCAAAAAAATAAAAATAAAAAATAAATAAATAAATAAAATAGAGTGTTCAGCAAGATGACCATTGTTAGTATATTAATCCTGACAATCTATGGAAGAAATTCTGTACCATACCCAACTTGAGAAATAAGTTTTATGGTGTAAGTTGTCTCTATTTTTTTTTACAAAAATAAATTTAATCATTATATTTTGTGTATGAGTGTTTGTCTGTATGTGTGTCTGTACTCCATTCATTCCTGGTCCAGGAAGACCAGGGGATGTTGTGAGAATTCCTGAAGCTGGAGTTACACATAGTGATGTGCAGCCTTATACACTGACAATAAAGAAAACTGGGTGCTCTAGAAGAAATTTCAATTCTCTAAACATTTAAGGTACTTTACACCCCAAGTTTTCTATTTTTTTTAAGATTTATTTACTTATTGTATGTATATGAGTATAGCTGAACAGATGGTTGTGAGCCATCATGTGGTTGCTGGGAATTGAACTCAGGACCTCTGCTTGCTCTGGCCCTGCTTGATCTGGCCCCTTTATTGTTATATGTAAGTACACTCTCTTCAGATACACCAGAAGAGGGTATCAGATATCATTATACATGGTTGTAAGCCACCATGTGATTTGAACCCAGGATTTGAACGCAGGGCATGCAGAAGAGCAGTCAGTGTTCTTAACTGCTGAGCCACCTCACCAGCCCCAGTTTTCTACTCTTGATAATGTTTCCCATCCAAGGCATTCTAGGTTTCTGGTGGGCCAAAGATCTGTCAAGTAGGCCCCTGTAGGCATTAGACAGGAAAGTGGACCACTCTAAGAGATGAGAATGAGAGTTAGGTGCAGACTGACTTTGTCAACCTGTATCAGAATTCAAGAAGTTTACTATCATGTGGTTCATTGTCAGCATATTGAAAGTACAGTACAATTTGGGAAAAGGTGACCAGGCAGAAATCAGTCCAATCAGTTCAATTCCAAGTTCACAATAAAGCTTAATATGTGACTACATAGAAACCCTTTTACAAAGTACATGTAACTGTGAGGAGGGCTTCTGTAGGTAGAAGACCTGGCATCTAATGATTGGTAACCATCTAGGAGGAAAGAGTTAAAGACAGCCATTTTGGAGAATTTGAGTAAGGTCTGCCTCTATAGCAAACATTATATGAGATCTGCCTACACAGAGAGCCAAAAGGTCACTGAGTCAGTATGAAAACGCACTTCCAGGTATTTAGGTTGAATGTAGGTATTTTTTTTTCCTTCATTGAATGCAGGCCTCTGTATATTTAAAATTCCTAGTATCCTTGGTGATCTGTGGCTGCAAGGACCTTTGTGCCCCAACACCCTGTTCCACATTAAAGAGTGAAGCTCTTTTGCAAGTGGGAAAAGTAGCTGAAGGGCACATATCTGGATGCCTCAATCCAACTTGGGAGGGAAAAGAAAGTAACCAAGGTGGGGGAGGAACAGAGGGAAGGAGGGGCCTGGGTGGGAGTGGGGACAGGAAGGGGGAGTAGGGAACATGATCAGGTATTGTGTTTGGGGAACAGGACTGAAGTCCTGAGGGCCAGCAGAAAGGATGGAAACAGCTAACCTCTGGAGGTAGGGGCACACTCTAGAATGTACTGGTGACAGGGAAGTTGAAAGACTCTGAGGATTCAAAGGGAGGGATCTTGGATAAAGTGCTCTAGAGTGGGGAGTGGAAACTTGTAGAGTCCATTTCCAGTGGAGGAACATGATAAGTGGAGAGATGGGGTTTCGATCCCACAGTCAAAAGCTCTGACCCAGAATTGTTCCTGTCTGATGGAACTGCAGGGACAAAATGGAGAAGACCAGGAGATAAAGGACATCTAGTGACAGGCCCAAATTGGGATCCAGCTCACGGGGGTCCAGGGTCCTGACATTGTTAATGGTGCTGTGATGTGCTTGCAGACAGGAACCTAGCATGGTTGCCCTCTGAGTAGCCCAGCAAGCAGCTGAAAGAATCAGACACAAATACTAGCACTCAGCAAATGGACAGAAGCCTGGGACCCCCAGGGTTGAATTTGGGAAAGCTGGAAAAATCTGAGGAGAAGGGTAGCCCCAGGGAAAGACCAGCAGTCTCAACTGACCTGGACCCTGAGATCTCTCAAGACACTGAGCCACCAAGAAGGCAGCATACAACCAGGCAGCTGTTATGAGGCTCCCAACAGCAGAGGAATGCATCCTTGGGCCTCAGTGAGAGAAGATGTACCTAATCATGAAATGACTCGAAGCCACAGAAATTGAGGAAGTCTGGTGGTGCTGAGTGGTGGGGTGGGGACATCCTCTTGGAGACAGAGGTGGGGGTAGAAGGTATGGTATGAAGAATGGTCACGGGGCAGACAGGGAGGAGGATGAAGTATGAACTGTAAAAAACAATTAATGAATAAATGTAAGTAAGTTTTAAAATTAAACAAAAAGCATTTCTTTGGAAATGACTCCCAGGTTCTCCTTGCCTGCAAATGGAAGGAAATCTGTCTTAACTCTTCTGTCTTGCCTCTTGTGATGGTTATTCTTGTTCGTCAAATTGGCTATACATGGAATTAACTAAAATTGCTACAGTTCCGGTACTGTGAAGGATTTTTCACGATTACATCTTTTTAGGTTGTAAACCCTCTTTTAAATCTGGATCTTCTGAAGTGATGAGAGATATCTTTAATCTAGGCCACAGCTTCTAGTGGCAGACTACATTTATAAAGGTCACTGAAGATGGTAATTCTCTCTCCTGGTCTTCATAATTTACCCTGACCAGCAAGCTCAGTTTTTGAAAAACTGGCCTACTTCTTCCTAATTGTGATGTAGACTGAAGACCAGCAGTGTCATCCAGCCACGTGGACTGAGCCACTACTATATTCTTCATCTGTCCATTTGCAGACAGCCATTGTTGGGCTGGTTGGACCACAGCTTACAAGCCATTCCAATAAATCCACTTTCTACATATACAGAGAGATCCGTTCTATCAGTTTTGTCCATTAGGATACCTTTATTAATACAGCTGTGGGTTTTTTCCTCTTCCCAATAAGGAAGATGTGCTGGCTAGCAATAGTGTTGTGTAGAGTTTCTCATCTCTTTCCTGCTTTTCTCCTGGGGCTGTGTAAAGTCTGATGCCTACCAGGTGAAACATAGCTGCAGTTTACCAGACCCGACCATGAAACCACAGAACAAAAATCTTAGTTTTTCCTAAAAATCTCCTCAATTGTCAATATTCTGGGTGCCCTTCCCCTATGGGCTGGATTGTTCATTTCACTGCAAGTTAAATAATGGGCCCTAAAGCTATCTTTCTTGATTACAGGAGGGAGAAGGGGAAGTGCTGGAAGCCAGAAGCAAGACTTTCCCTCCCCCCTGCTGCTTGAGGAATTCTCAGTTTGCAGAAGCCTTTCCCTTCCCCCTGCTCCTTGCCCTTTCCCTGCTGATATAAACAAGCCTTTCCCTGCCAGTGTAAAGAAGCTCAAGACTGCCTGGCCCCTTCCCCATCTGAGGGGACTGACTAATGGTCAAAATGACCACAACTGCCATAGCAAGACTAGCTGTTCTCAAAAATTTGCCATAACAATAAAAACGGTCCCTGGGACCCCGGCCTCAGTTTGAATTCTAAGATAAACTGACCTTGCTGACAAAGTTTCTGACATCGCTGGCTGACACCAAAAGTAAAAAACATAACTGTTACTTTGCTAGCCAACATTGATAAAGTTGTGTAACCCTCCCCCCAAGCCCCACAAATAAAGAGTAGTTAAAAAAAAAACAAAACAAAAAACTGTAGTGTAAGCAATCGGGATTTACTCTCCCTGCGAGGCTGAGCAACCCTCTGCACATCAGAATAAAAACCTGTCTCGCCATTGCAGCGAGACAAGTTTTTGTCAAGTTATTTTTGTCAAGTTTTGTCAAGTTATTGTCAAGCTGTGTCTCTAGGGGTCGCGTTCTCAACATTTGGGCCCTTGGGGTCCTAGCACAACCCCTTTGCTTTATCCCATCAGTGCACTCTCACCCTACTCATCTGGAAAACGGTCGGCCCTGGAAAAGCAACGTGGAATCATTAAACTGAGTCCCTTCACCACACACTAACGTTAAGGGAGTTGCTTATGTCACTGGAGACTCGCTGGCCAATCACTGCCTCCAGTCTGACCTGCCAGTCAGAAGTGGAGGCGGGTGCTTCCCACTGCTATGCTGCTGGTTGCAAGCTATATCCCAGGAGTGTGGTGTGGTTTCTGTGTCCTGCTCTGTGTGCTACTGCTGGGTGCTGTGAGGGGAATTCAGGCGAGCTCAGACCTCGCGACATGGTGAGTATATGGCAGCTGCTTCCAATGGGAAGGGGCAGGCGATTGAACAACTGGAGCGAGTATTGATGTTGTATTCAGGAAATTCTGTGTCCTGTACCAATGCGTTCAAGGGTATTTCCTGCTTTGTCTGCTATTAGATTCAGTGTAGCTGGTTTTATGTGAGGTGCTTGATCCATCCTGTGCAGGGTGATTCTTCTATACACACTGCCAGTTAGACCAGAACATTTGTTCACCGTGCTTTCTTTTTCTATTCTATGGTTTTGGCTTTTTTGCCTAAGAAGTGTCCATAGGTATATGAGTTCATTTCTGGGTATTCGATTCCACTGATCTGCCTGTCTGTACTAATACTATTTGGTTTTTTTCACTATTGCTATGTAGTACAGCTTGAGATCACGAATTGTGATGCCTCCAGAAGTTCTTTTATGGTTCAGGATTTTTTGGGCTATCCTGGGAGTGTTTGTTCTTCCATATGAGGTAGAGATTTCCACTTTCTATTTTTTTTTTTTGAGATTTAGTTATTTGTTATATATAAGTACGCTCTAGCTGTCTTCAGGCACACCAGAAAAGGGCTTCAGATCTCATTACAGATGGTTGTAAACAATTATGTGGTTCATGGGATTTGAACTCAGGACCTCTGGAAGAACAGTCAGTAATTTTAAATGCTGAGCTATCTCTCCAGCCTGAGACATGCAACTTCAATGTGTGTAGAAAATTGTGTTTGAATTTTGAGGGGAATTGCATTGACTTTGTACATTGCTTTTGGTACCATGGCCATACTGACTATGTTTTTTGGTTGTCTGTTTTTCAAAACTGGTTTTTCTGAGTGATGAGCTTGTGGTCCTAGGACTTGTTCCATCTACCAGGCTCGCCTTGAACTCAGAGAGTTCTGCCTGGCTCTGCCTCTCTGCCTCTCTGCCTCTCTGCCTCTCTGCCTCTCTGCCTCTCTGCCTCTCTGCCTCTCTGCCTCTCTGCCTCTCTGCCTCTCTGCCTCTCTGCCTCTCTGCCACTCTTACTCTCAAGTGCTGGGATTAAAGGCGAGCACCACCACACCCAGCTGCCAGTTTTTGCTGTAATCATTGTTACAGTGTGAATTTGACTGAAGTTTGGGTGCAGGACTTAGATTCTATGAAGTAGAGATGACTGCACTGTACACTGATTGTGTCATGTAATGTTCACAAAGAGGACCCTGTGCCTTGCAAGGAGAACAGGAAGTACTCTGGTGACTCCAAAGTTTGACTAAAATACATTTTCCCAGTCTAGGGATCTGTCTGGCCAGAGGGTAGAAGGACAGAGCTAGAAAGGCCTCACTGTCTGAGCCTTTTAATCTTTGATCCCTTAATGGAGGAGCTGCTACTTTCCTGAGAACTGGTTTGGTTGTATTAGCCAATGAAGGACTCTGGGTAAGCGAAGAAATTAGTAGTACTAGTGGGTGGGGCCTTACAGGTTCATTCCAGGATTCTTCTCTAAAATAGCTGTAGGGAGCTATGAGGGAGTCCAGAAACCATGCCATGTTCAGGCTGGGAGCCACTGTCACCAGACCAGGAAGAGCAGGTCCAATTAGCTAAAGAGTGACATGTACTGAGAGCTAGATTGTGGTTTTGTTAATACATATGGTAACCTGCGCAAAGGCTCTTGGCCCTTGAGCCTCACTGAGTATGTATTCGCTAGAGAGGAGTAGCCCTGGCAATGGAAGGGTGTGGTGCTTATAATATCTCTGTCCATGGTACACACAGAAGTATTGGTTTTGGGATGCAGTGGGAAGGCCAGTGTAAACCTGAAGGTCTAGTTCCTAGAAGTTCTGACCATTGCATTCCACATTCTGTTTTGTGTGATAACTTTTCCCAATAGTTAAGAAACTGGTAGAGAGAAGGTGATAGAGATCATCCTTCAGTAATATTTGATTACAATCCTTTGAACTTTTCATGACCACCAACTGCAAAGATGTGATTCAAGGAAACTCAACTATTGGTCATAATAGGAGTTTTGAAGATGCAGAGGTTTTCCAGGTGTGCATGGTATTGTGAAGGTGGACATGTCAGATTCCACATATTGTGACAAAATCCATGTGACAGGAAGTAGACATTAAATTACTGTTTAACATGACCTTGTGTGCAAATCGGTAGGACTGGGACTTCCTGAAACCTACTTTGGGCCCGAGGGTCTACAAAGCCAGACAGAGCTTACCTTTCTGATCACCTTCATTTCCGAAGAGCATGGATTCTCTCAGTGTGGAAGAGAGAGCAGCAGTAAGTGGAGAGCCAGAAATATGACAGTATAGACGCCTCTATGAGTTATTTTGTGGGAATTATAAACCCCGTGCTCAGAAGTTATGAGCACCGGCTGCTCTTCTGAAGGTCCTGAGTTCAAATCCCAGCAACCACATGGTGGCTCACAACCATCCCTACCAAGATCTGACTCCCTCTTCTGGAGTGTCTAAATACAGATGCAGTGTACTTACATATAATAAATGAATAAATCTAAAACATAAAAAGTGGCTAATCCACAATTTGAGTGGAATAAAAGCAACTGCTGGGGAAAAGTAAAAACAAAGGCTGAGGTTCATGGAGAAAAACAGCACTAGGGAGTTTGCCCGGTAGTCAAGTGCTGACACAGACAGGAGTTTTAAGCATGGTATCACCATTAAAGAGCAAGCCTTTGCTCTCCATTGAAAGCCGATGATGGTTCCCAAATGTATGCTGCTAACACTTGGAGTAATGTAATGAGTAGACAAAGTGATTCAGAGTTCCAGGAAGCATCTATGCAAAAAGTGTTGGAATTGTGGTCCAAGCGCTGCAGGGTCCATCATCACAACTTGGAAGCCAAACTGGGCATGATCACTTATCTGGTACTGGTTCTGGAATTAGGAAAGATGAAAAAGATAATGTCATGAATTCTTAGTGTGTGGTTTTAGCTGCTCACTTATTCCAGCCATCTGTGTTTGATAGAATCAGAGCTGCACTGAGGAGCCTGTAAGACTTTCCTGCATGAAAATGTGAGGTTGAAGCCTGAGTTGCATTTTGAGACCAAAAGATGCTGATCCATCTGAGTGATGAGACATCTGCGTGGACAGCTGTGTGTAGGGAGTGGAAGTAACCAAAGAGGAAGATTTATGAGAAGTTGAAGGAGCAGGGCCATCTAAGTCCTTTGAACCTGAAGCTGCATGAGTCTGAGACACAGCTACAGGATTGGGTGTTTGTCCTGCTGGGGTTCTGTCTTGCTTTGGTTTAATCTTCTCTAACTTTATAATTCCTGTCTTTTGGAATGGGAATATGTAGTCTATGCCACTGTATGCTGGAAAGGTACAGATTATTTGCTGATTTTACAAGATGTATTAGTGAAGAGACTGCCTTGACTGTCAACTGAGAGTTTGGACATTTGAATAGGGTACATGTTGTTGCAGAATATGGGAACCAGTAAAGTTAGACTATAAATATGTTCATCCTGCGATGACCATGAACTTACAGTGACCAGAGTCAGAATGCAGTCAATTGAATGTAAAATCTTCCTATCTGTGATGATGCCTTTGCACATCATTTGTCCTTAATAACTGTTTGCAGGGAAGTCTTTGAAGCTTGTGTAAGAGGAAAGTTTCTAGATTAAAGTCCTCCTTGAGGATAGGATTGGAGTGTTCATAGACCCATTTCCTGTTCTTTCTGTCTACAGGTTTGTGGTTAAAAGTGGTCAGTCAGCTTCTTTCTCTTGCTGTCATCATATAGACTCTATCCATAAATCAAATATGATAGTGGAGAAGCAATTCCCATTCAGTCCTACCTGATTTTGCTATTGTAATGTTTTTATAATTTTAGTTTTGTTGTTTTTCTTTTTGAAGACAGGGTTTCTCTGTGAAACCCTGCATGTCCTGGAAGTAGTTATGTAGACTAGAATGGACCTACATTTAGAGATCTACCTATCTGCTCTTCTCAGCTGGGACTCTATATGGGTCAAGATGCCTGGCTTTATTGTTTCTGGGCCTGGAATGGATTTTTTTTTGCACATGACAAGCATGTATTGTTTTTTTGTGCTTCACTTACATTTTGAACAGTAAAATTTGCCTGAGAGTATTATTCTAATTCCCAGGATGGAACCAATTTGTGACATTAATACTGCCTGATCCTTCCTACATGTTGTCTTTGTTTTGAAATGTTTGAATGACTATGAATGCATATGCACCTCTGTGTGCTTGGTCCTCACTACAGTCCAAAGATGCCCTCAGTACTCCTGAACTTGGAGTCATGAATAGTTCTAAGCTTCCAATGTAAGTACTGGCAATTGAGTCCTATATCTAAGACCAGCAAGAGATATTAAGCACTGAGCCATCTCCCCTACACTATGTTGTCTATTTATGAAAAGCATTTACTTTGCTAATGATTCTGTTCGTTCATTATAACATTAAACATTGATTGCCTTTAAGTAACATCTTATTAATGTCACAGTTTAAACTGGGGAATTTCAGGATCTTGGAATAGGAAGACTGAACTACAGTGACTATTTAATTCTTTGTAGGAAGTTCACTGAAAACCTCCGAGGTTCTTTCTATCTTTCTTCTTTGGGTTTTTATTTCATTTTGTTGTTTTTAATTGTTGTTGGGTGCTTTTATTTTGTTGGTTTTTGTTTTTGTTGTTGTTTGATAGATTTTTTTTTCTTTTTCTTTTTTCTTTCTTTTTTTTTTTTTTTTTTTTTTTTTGAGACAAGCAAGGTTTTTCTGTATAGCCCTGGCTGTTCTGAAACTCACTTTGTAGACCAGGCTGTCCTCAAACTCAGAAATCCAGCTGCCTCTGCCTCCCAAGTGCTGGGATTAAAGAGTGAGCCACCAACGCCATCCTTGTATTTTTGCATCTGTATTCATAAGCAAAATTGGTCAATGATCTATTTCCTTGTTGGATCTTTATGTTCTTTAGCTAGCAGAGTAATTGCAGCTTCATGAGATGAATTAGGTAGTATTCTGTCTATTTCTATTGTGTAAAATAATTTGAGGAATATTGGTATTAGCTTTTGTTGAAGGTCTGGTAGAATTGTCCATAAATCCATTTGGCCCTGCACTTTTTTTTTTTTTTTTTTTGGTTGGGAGGTTTTTAATTACTGCTTCTATATTCTTAATAGTTATGGTTCAGTTTAGATAGTATACCGGATTTCTTCTTAATTTGATACATGTTATCTGTCTAGAAAAATCGTTTTATCTAGATTTTCCTCTTTTGTTGCATATAGGCTTCTGTAGTAGGATTTGCTGATTTTTTTAATTACCTCCATTTCTGTTGATATGTCTCCCTTTTCACTTCTGATTTTGTTGATTTGGATACTGTCTCTGTGCCCTTTAGTTAGGTAGGCTGGGAGTTTATCTATCTTGTTGCAAACGCAATTATTGCTCTTTCAGAGAACAAGACTTGATTCCCAACCCTTACATCAGGAAGTTTAAACTGTATGGCACAGTAGCTGCAGGGCAAACACTTGTGATTAGTTTGAGTCCATCATGAACACCTACATGCATATGCACACTTGCCAATGCAAACATGCACAAATACACACACATACACAGAGAGACAGATAGACAGTCAGACAGACAGTCAGACAGTGAGATGGAGAAAGGCAAGCAAACAGATACACAGACAGACCGACAGACAGACAAAAAAGATCCCAAACAATGCAGCCACGTTTTGACAAAGAACAGCCCCTTAATCTCTCATCACTCAATGGTAATTATCATCCAGTTTTCCAAACACCTCCAGTATCCTCTAAGGAAAATTTTCAAAGCCATAAAACATATGGATTCACATTCCTCCTAAGACCAACCTCACTTTATTGGTACAAATATTCATTCTCATTCCATTCTCTTTATTTACTTGTATCAAAAGCCTGACCAAATCAACGTTCAACAGAAAACAATGTTACACATAATTACTAGTCCTGTAGGTACTGAGACTCAAACTTGAGTCCACTGACACAGCACCCAGTGCTGTTAGACACTGGGCCATCACTCCAGCCCATCGTCATGCCCTTTCAGTCCTGCTGATAGCAACTAATTTGACAATACCTCTATCCATCAATTTGTGAAGAAAGAATGATTTCAAATTCAAATTAAACACACACCCACACAAACACTTTTGTAAGTGAACTTGTAGGAAAACATGTTGTAGATGTGATCTTTAATTGTGCTCTGGCTTTTACTTTCAGAGAGTCCATTAGCATAATGGTGGGAAGCCTAGTGGCAAGTGGACAGACATAGTGCCAGATATCTAGTTGTGAGTTCTATATCTTGAACTATAGGACAAGAGAGTAAGGGGGAAGCCGAGCAGTTGTAGTGCACGCCTTTAATCCCAGCCCTTGGGATGCAGAGGAAGGCGGATTTCTGAGTTTGAGGCCATCCTGGTCTACAAAGTGAGTTCCAAGACAGCCAGGGCTATACAGAGAAATCCTGTTTCGAATCAAACAAATAAACAAAACAACAACAACAACAACCAAAAAAAGAGAGTAACTCTGTTCAAAACTTTTATCATATTCATCTATTTTCATTGACTTTCATACCAGTGCCACATACGTAGAGATCAGAGGATATGTTACATCAACCACCATATGAGGTTTCAAGAACCTTAATCAAGTTCTGAGACTTGGTGGGCATTGCTTTTAAATGCAGATTCATCTCATGAGTTTAGACATGAGTGATATTAGAGTTAAAATGATTGCCTTTCTTTAATGAAGGCTGTAGTATGTGCTTTATGTGGCAAAGGTAAACAGTTTTATTATTTCTAAGTTTATTTATTTTCTAAATCAATGTATGTAGCAATCTTTTCTGACAGGTATGTCTCAAATCTGGCAAAGCTTTTATTAAACCTGATAAATGTAGGTAGCAACATTTGTTGAGAGTTATACCCCAAATATGGCAAAGCTATTATTAAATATCATAAACATAATAAACAGACATAAACTGGAAGTTTTAACTTTGAAAAAAATAACCTTCCTAGGATATGTTGTGAGACCCCGACTTAGAGCGTTTCTCCCTGGAAGGTAAAGCCCCTGGCTGTTCCCCAAGCTTGTTTTCCCTGATCTCTAAAAACACAGCCAGAAAGAAGCTCTTTGTTCTCTATAGCCAGCAAAAAGCCTTTTTGTTTCTATACTGAACAACCAGAGATGCCTGCCTTCCTGTGCCGAGGACACGGAGATAAAAATTCAGAAAGAACTCACTCCCCACTCCTGCCTTGTAAATTTCACCAAGGACACCCAGAAGAGAAGAACTCTTCCCAACTCCTCCCAACTCTCCTCCCAACTCCTCCTAACTCCTCAGCTAGCTGTTAAAATCCCCCTACTGTCACAGCTCAGGGTTGAACTCCCCTGCCCTGCATGGTGGTGGAGGAACTTCATCCTCAGCTAGCTGATAATAAAACCTCTTGCACTTTGCATCAGGTGTGGTTTTCTCTCAAGATGTTGGGGTGTTGGCCAGCTCATCCTGGGACTTGAGCGGAGGCCCGGCAGCGGGGGTCTTACAATGTAGTTATAAAACAGGATGTGAAACTTGATATTTCGCATGAACATCCCAAATAGAAGTTTCAAGATATGGAGATAAAACTTTGTTGCCAAGATTAAGTTCTCCCATCATATACAACATTAGAAATGAAAGGCCACTGACAAAATATGTGGTCTGTCTCAAAAAAAAAAAAAAAAAAATAGAAGAAGAAATAAAAGAAAAGTCTAAAGGAGGAGAGGCCCTTGGTCCTCTGAAGGCTCAATGCCCCAATGTAGGGGAATTTGAGGGCAGGGAAAGGAAGTAGATGGGTGGGTGGTGGAACATTGAAGCAGAGGTTGGGGAATGTGAAATGTAGTTTCTTAGGAGAGGGGCAGGGTAGAAATCAATCCAGGAAAGGGGAAATCATTTGAAATGTAAATAAATATCCAATAAAAATTATAAGAGAAACAGAATAATAAAATTATAAACTTCGAAAAACAGAGAAACGGGGAGAGAGAGAGAGAGAGAGAGAGAGAGAGAGAGAAGAGAGAGAGAGAGAGATTCTTAAAGGTCTGGCCTTTTGTTTTGTTTTTATTTGACACTGGGTTTAAACCAAAGTGCCTGACTCTCTTTTACCCTGTACTGAAAAGACTAAGAGTGATAATCAAATAATTACTTACAAATGAGCCCTGTGTAAGTTCTGAAAATTTGCAGCAGTAAATAAGGATATTTTCATCTTTGTTTTAGAGAACTCATGTTGGTATTAGCTAGCATATACTGAGTATTTCTTGAGTCTTCACAGTGTGAAAAAAATACCTGAATCCTAAATTACTTCAGGTGTGAACATAGCTCCCATGTGTAAAGTGATTTCAAAAAATTTGTAAAGTTCTCAACTTGGATCCAAAAAACCTCCATAGCAGACATTTTAGTGCACACACCTATTCCTAGTTCATCTATGGTGAAATACAGATTTGATAGATGAGACTACATGGATACTCAAGGGAATCTAGACTATAAGCCACATCTAGACATAATAAGGCACAAAAAGAACACGGTTTTAAACATTGCATGGAATGTAAGAATATATGAAATATTTCCTTTGTCCTCAAACACAAATCTTTGTTTGTTTGTTTGTTTGTTTGTTTGTTTTTTGTTTTGTTTTTTGAGACATGGTTTCTCTGTGTAGCCCTGGCTGTCGTGGAACTCAAACTGTAGACCAGGCTGGCCTAGAACTGAGAAATCTGCCAGGCTCTGCGGTCCCAAGTGTTGTGATTAAAGGCATGAGCCACCATGCCAGGCTAGCTCCCAGTAAATGTTGATGACTCCATAATAATCAGAGAGAGTCCAAGTCTGGAAGGCTAAGGAGTGGCTAATGTCTCAGCAAAATGGGGAATGCTAGGACCTTCTGGACAGACCTTAAGGCTACGAAAAAAAATTTTAAAAACATGGGTTCAAAAATATATAATTTCTCAAAAAAACATAAGGGTGCAATTTGAACTATATGAGAGCATTCACAAATCTAAAGGAAGATAAGCAGCCAAACTGGGCCTATTGTTAGAGGGATAAGGAAGGAGATGAAGAGACTTAGGGAGTGGAGATCAGAGGAGATCCCACCCAGCTGGGGTTTTTTGTTTATGCTTACAAAGACAGATTCCTGAGTTCCTGGCAGGACAGGGACAGAGCAAGGTTAGTCCCAGGTGTGGCAGAAATGGTAATTTCAGGACATGGTCCCACCCAGGTAATTTACCATCTGTGCTTAACAGAGGCCAGCTGATCTCTGACTTCTTTTGCAAAATTAAAGGAAAATGTATGCTTGCTCTCTCCTAAGAATTAAGGGGCTGAACTCACTAAATGCCAATTCATGGGATAATCAAATGGGAACCTGAGTAAATTTCTAGGTCCATATATAAATTAAAAGTGGGCTTTCCCCAGTGTAGGAGAATGAAAGGCAGAAGTGGGTAGATGGGTGGAGGAGCACCCTCATAGAGGCAGTGGTAGGGGAGTAGGGATGGGGATTTTGGAGGGGAGACCATGTAAATAAAGAAAATATTCAATTTAAAAAACAAAAAAGACTGGGCTTATGATCTGCAAGTGATGAGATGTCCAGAGAATCTTTTAAAATAGCAAGAGAGACCTGCCTAGAGAACCTTCCTGAGCAGAAAATAGAGAGAGCTATCTGGAGAAATCCAGAGAAAGCAGAACACAGAGAGAGCAAGCTGCAAAGCTGTCTGAAACAGTACAAAGGCCACCAACATGGATTCACTTTGACTTCAAGTAGTTTATTTAGCCACTCACAGACATCTCTTCCTCAGAGTATTAGTTAGGGTTTCACTGCTGTGAACAGACATCATGACCAAGGCAAGTCTTATAAAAAACAACATTTAATTGGGGCTGGCTTACAGATTCAGAGGTTCAGTCCATTACCATCAAGGAGGGAACATGGCAACATCCAGGCAGGCATGGTGCAGGAGGAGCTGAGAGTTCTATGTCTTCATCCAAAGGCTGCTAGGGGAAGACTTACTTCCAGGCAACTAGGGTGAGGATCTTATGCCTACATCCACAGTGACACACCTACTCCAACCAGGTCACACCAATTCCAACAAGGCCACACCTCCAAAAGGTGCCACTCTCTGGTTCAAGAATATACAAACCATCACACTCAGCAACTCTGTCCAGTCAGAGGCTGGTCTTTGGAAAGCTGTCCTGTGTTGGAACTCAAGTCTTCTTTGTCAAATGGGGATTATGCAGCTCCACTTCTCTGGTTTTGCCATCAACAGCACACACAAAAATTGACACATAGTCTCAGACCAAATTAATCCTTTGGCCTTCCCAATATCCTGGGATCACTAAAGTGTTAGAGCTCCATTGGATTTGAACATTTCTTTAAGAGCTTCCCAGTCATTTAAGATTCCTCTGTTGAGAATTCTGTGTTTAGCTTTGTACCCCATTTGTAATTGGATAGTGCTGCTGGTGTCTAACGTACTGAATTTTTGGTAAATGTTGGATATTAGCTCTCTGTCAGATGTTGTGTTGGTAAAGACCATTTCTCAGGCTGTAGGGCGCCATTTTGTTACATTGACAGTTTCCTTTCCTTCCTGAAACTTTGCAGTTCCATGAGGCCTTATTCATGGATTGTTGATCTTAGAGCCTGAACCATTGGTATTCTATTCAGGAAACTGTCTCCTGTACCAATAAGTTCAAGGGTATTTCCCAATTTACATTCTATGAAATTTAATGTATATCCATTTTTGTGTTGAGGTCCTTGATCCACCGGGACTTGAATTTTGTGCATAGTTATAAAAATGGATCTATTTTCATTCTTCTATATGTGGATATCCAGTGATACCAGCACCATTCTTTGAAGATACTTTAATTTTTCCAGTATACAGTTTTGTTTTCTTTGTCAAAATCCAGTGTCCATGAGTGTGTGCATTTATTTCTGGGGTTTCTTTTTGATTCCCTTGATCAAAGTGTGTACTTCTGTACAAATGCAATGCAGTTGTTTTTTTGTTTTATGTTTTTAATCACTATTGCAATGTAGTGCAGCTTGAGGTCAGGCATGGTATTCTCGGGTTTTGAGGCCTCCTATGCTCCACCTTGCTGGTTGCAGAAGACAATTTTCTGGTTTTTTTTCTTTTGTAAAAATTTTAAAGATTTATTTATTATTATATATAGGTACACTGTAGCTGTCTCCATACACACCAGAAGAGGGTGTCAGATCCCATTACAGGTGGTTATGAGCCACCATGTGGTTGCTGGGATTTGAAATCAGTACGTTTGGAAGAGCAATCAGTGCTCATAACCACTGTGAAATTACACCAGCCAATATATAAACTTTCTTTTTTTTAAGGTTTTTTTGATTCATTTATTATTATAATTAAGTACACTGTAGCTATCTTCAGACAGAACCAGAAGAGGGTGTCAGATCCCATTACAGATGGTTGCGAGCCACCTTATGGTTGCTGGGATATGAACTCAGAAACTTCAGTAGAACTGTCAGTGCTCTTACCCACTGAGCACAACTTCTACCCAGATCAACAGCAAATGACTTCTTCCTATAGAAGAGACTCTTGGTATGAATGATGCTCCTAAGGCACAGGATTAAATATATAGTGCTATCTATTACAGAGTCAATATGTATCGTACATTATAGTGTACTTAATGGATCAAGGTAATCTGGGGTTCTCAATGAAACCCAAATAAAGGAAATTATACTTGTTATGGACCTGCTGACATTTTATCTTTCTTTTCCTGTTAAAACTATTTTGTTTAATTCTATATTGTTCCCTATAGTGTTTTTCTTTCCTCCTGTTAGAAGTTAAAAGTCAATCTTATTTGATTTGTTTTTTTCTCAATAATCTTCTGATTTACACATCATAGTTTGTTTCCATTGTTTCAGTGTGTGTTGTGTGAACTGGTTCATAAAATGCAACAATTTCTGATTTTTTTTAATCATTCACTATGTACCTCAGCCTTGAGTTTGAGTGTAAACAGCCTCCACAGCTTGTAATCAGGAATGCTTCTCTCTTCTTGTTCAAAGGAGACTGCAAGTTTGGCCTGGTTATAAAATAAAATTTGACATTACATTTCAATGGTTGCTCCTGGTTTTACATACCAGAACAATATTCACTCAAAAATGCAATTCCATTTGAGATGGGTTATAGTATAGAAGTATCTATGCACTTTCTCTATCTCCTCCATTGGAGGCCCTGTGTTCCATCCAGTAGATGACTGTGAGCATCCACTTCTGTATTTGCGAGGCACTGGCATAGCCTCACAAGAGACAGCTATGTCAGGGTCATGTTAGCAAAATCTTCCTGGCATATGAAATAGAGTCTGCATTTGGGGGCTGATTATGGTATGGATCCCTGAGTGGGGCAGTCTCTGGATGGTCCATCCTTTGATCTCAGCTTCAAACTTTGTCTCTGTAAGTCCTTCCATGGGTATTTTGTTCCCTATTCTAAGGAGGAATGAAGTATCCAGCATTGGCCTTCCTTTTTCTTGATTTTTTTCTTGTGTTTTGTAAATTGTATCTTGAGTATCTAAGTTTCTAGGCTAAGGATCTAAAAGGGTCTGCAACCCCATCAGTGGAACAACAATATGACCTAACCAGTACCACAAGAGCTCATGTCTCTAGCTGCATATGTAGCAGAGGATGGCCTAGTCGGCGATCATTGGGAAGAGAGGCCCATGGTCTTGCAACTTTATATGCCCCAGTACAGGGGAACGCCAGGGCCAAGAAGTGGGAATGGGGGGGGGAAGGGCAGGGGGAGGTTATAGGGGACCTTCAGGATAGCATTTGAAATGTAAATGAAGAAAATATCTAATAAAAAATAAATTAAATAGCATAGAGACATTCAAGTGAAAAAGAAAAAAAGAAGAAGTATCTATGTAGACCAGCATGGTCTCAAATTCATGGATATGAATTTGCCCCAAAGTCCTGGAATTCCTAGCCTGTGCTCCATGCTTGGCAGTGTTCATTTTTGACAATGGTCATTAGGCACTGATGGCAAACACATGAAAGGACCTGAGAGGATTCTGTTCCTGCAGCTCTTCAGTGTTCCTTTTTATCCATGGTGTCTATGTTTGTTCTTCTTGTCCATAGTGTGTGTGTGTGTGTGTGTGTGTGTGTGTGTGTGTGTGTGTGTGTAGGTACTATGTAGCCCCTTTCTCAAACTCACAATGATCTTTCTGCTTATTTGCCCTCACTGCTGGGGTTGTAGAAATTCTCTACAATACCCAGCTTGAGAAATAATTTGTACAATATAAGTGGTCTGTATTTTTCCTTTTTCCTCAGCTCTTACTATTTTTTTTCTTGGATATTTTCTTTATTTCCCCTCTCCACATCTCCCTTTCAGAATCCCCCTACTGTTTACCCTCTCCCCCTGACTCTGTGAGGGTGCTCCCCCATTCATGTACTCCCATCCTCCCGCCCTGGCGTTCCCCTCCACTGGGGCATTGAACACCATAGACCTGAGGGCCTCTGCTCCCACTGATGTCCAACAAGGCCATCTTCTGCCTCACGTGTGGCCAGCACCATGTGTATTCTTTACTTGGTATTCCTGTCCCCAGGAGCTCTGGGGGTCTGGCCATGGGACTGCAAACCCCCTCAGGTCCTTCAGTCCCTTCTCCATCTCCTCCATCAGGGACCCCTGAGCTCAGTCCAATGATTGCCTAGGAGCTTCCTCATCTGTATTTGTCAGAGTACGGAAGAGCCTCTTAGGAGACAACCATATGAGGCTTCTATCAGCAAGCACTTCCAGGCATCCACAATAGCATCTGGGTTTGGTGGCTGTATATGGAATGGATCCCCAGGTGGGGCAGTTTCTGTATGGCCTTTCCTTCGTTCTCTGCTCCACACTTTTGTAAGACTCTGGGAATCCTAATCGGGGACCCCCCTGAGTGAAACAAGTGCAAACAGCAAGAGAAATTTATTTTTCCATTGCTCTTGGGTAGTCCCAGACCTGAAGGAGAGGCAGTGACACCTGGCACTCATTCAGAGTTTTGATGCAGTTTCCAGGGGCAAAATAGAGCATCAACAACTAGGCACAATGTGATTGGCAGAAGAGTGCACCCTTTAAACTGATTGGTCTTTAGGGAATGAGATGACAAGGAGTTCCCTTGTCTGAGGGTGGGCAACAGTCCATCCTGTGAAATGTGTCTCCACCCACAGGTGGGTTCCCACACCTTGGTCTGAACAATGCTAATTAGCCTCTCTTTCCCAGAGAGGCAAGCATTTCATGACCTGCCCAAAGTTCCTGAGCTGAACTTTTCATTTCGTCTCCATGTTTCCTCCTGTGAGTATTTTGTTCACCCTTCTAAAAAGCACTTAAGCATCCACAGTTTGGTCTTCCTTCTTCTTAGGCTTCATTTGGTCTGTGAATTGAATCTTGATATTCTGTACATTTTGGCTAATATCCACTTATCAGTGAGTACATATCATGTTTGTGCCTTTGTGACTGAGTCACCTCACTCAGGAAGATATTCTCAAGTTCCATCCATTTGCCTGAATATTTCATGAATGCATTGTTTTTAATGACTGAGTAGTACTCCATTGTGTAAATATACCACATACTATGTATCTATCCCTCTGTTGAGGGACATCTGGGTTGCTTATGTGGAAAGCCAGTACGTGCTGCAAGCAATCGCATGCTTGCCGCCAGTAATCTCTGAGGAGAGCTGTGTGTGCCGCGAGGAATCGCCATTATAAGATGGCGGGGGCCTCCGCTGTGCCTAACTAGTAAACACGCCTTGTACGCAGGTGCGAGAGTGAATTCACTCCTAGTCACTCCCATTCTCGGGGTGTAATAATGGGGTGATGGGCAAGCAACGAACCAGGAGCTGTCACGCCATATCAGGTGCTGAAACGTCACGCTGCGGGTTATAAAAGCAGCGCCATTTTCCCGGTTTGGGGTCTTCCTGAGAAGCAAGCAATAAAGCTTTTGCTGCGGAAGATTCTGGTTTGTTGCATCTTTCTTGCCGGTCGAGCGGGACGCAATATGCTTACAGCGTCTGGCTATTACAGCGTCTGGCTATTATAAATATGGCTGCTATGAACATAGTGAAGGATGTATCCTTATTACATGTTGGAGCATCTTCTGGGTATATGGTATAGCTGGGTCCTCAGGTAATACTATGCCCAATTTTCTGAGGATACATGAGATTGATTTGCGGAGTGGTTTTACCAGATTGCAATCCCAAAAATCAAAGGAAGAGTGTTCCTCTTTGTCCAAATCCTCTCTAGCATATGCTGTAAACTGAGTTGTTTTTATTTTGTTTTTTGTTTGTTTGTTTGGTTGGTTGGTTGGTTTTTTTTTTCTTTTTTTGGTTTTTTGGTTATTTGGTTTTTCTAGACAGTTCTTCTCTGTGTAACCCTGGCTGTCCTAGAACTCACTCTGTAGACCAGGTTGGCCTAGAACTCAGAAATCTGCCTGCCTCTGTCTCCCAAATGGTCGGATTAAAGAAGTGCACCACCACTACCCTGCTCTTTTTTTTTTTTTGTAAAATTATTTTTATTGAGTACACTGTGGGTATTTTTCCCATTACAGTTGGTTGTGGTCCACCATGTATTTGCTGGAAATTGAACTCAGGACCTCTGGAAGGGCAGTCAGTGCTCCCAACTGCTGAGCCATCTCCACAGCCCCCTAGGTTTTTCATTTTAGCCATTCTGACTGGTGTAAGGTGTAATCTCAAGGTCATTTTTATTTGCATTTCCCTGCTGACTAAGCATTTGAACATTTCTGAGCCCTTTGAATTTCCTCAGTTGAGAATTCTCTGTTTAGCTCTATTCTTCATTTTTTAAAATAGGATTATTTGGTACTCTGCATTCTATCTCCTTTTTTTTTTTCAGTCTATCTTCTTAAGAACTTTGTTTATATTGGATATTACCCCTCTATCAAATGTAAGATTGGTAAAGATCTTTTCCCAATCTCTTGGTTGCTATTTTGTTATATTGACAGTGTCCTTTGCCTTACAGAAGCTTTGAAATTTTATGAGGTCCCATTTGTCAATACTTGATCTTGTATCTGGATTTATGTGGCGGTCCTTGATCCACTTGGACATGAGCTTTGTACAAGGAGATAAGAATGGATCAACTTGTATTCTTCCACATCTTGACCACCAGTGGAACCAGCACCATTTGTTGGAAATGCTGTCCTTTTATCAGTGAATGGTTTTAGCTCCTTTGTCAAAAATCAAGTGACTGTAGGTGTGTGGGTTCATTTCTGGGTCTTCAATTCTATTCCATTGATCTAGCAGTCTTTCACTGTACCAGTACCATGCAGTTTTTATCACTATAGCTCTGTAGTACAGCTTGAAATCTGGGATGCTGATTCCCCTAGAAGTTCCTTTATTGTTGAGAATAGTTTTTGCTATCCTGGGTTTTTGGTTATTCCAGATGAATTTGAGAATTGCTCTTTCTAACGCTATGAAGAATTAATTTGAAATTTTGACGGGAGAGCTTCTGAGGTGGCGCCATCTTCGGCTCCAGACAACCGGCCACCTTCCTGGTGAGAGCCCGGCCCGAGAGGTTTCTGCCTCAGGCTCCGCGGGAGCCACCTTGGCTCCAGGACTCCGCGGAGAGCAGGCTGCAAGGGTGAGGGTGTGGAATAGAGAGGCCAGCAGTTTCTGGGATAGGCGAGAGCCACAGAGCTTCTGAGGCGGCACCATCTTCGGCTCCAGACACCCGGCCACCTTCCTGGCCAAAGCAACACAGCTTCTGGGAAAGATCCTGTTTTGGGCCTTCATCTTCAGCCAGGAGGAGGTCCAAACACCAGATAACTGTGCACCTTCCCTGAAAGAGGAGAGCTCGCCTGCAGAGACTGCTCTGACCACTGAAACTCAGAGGATAGAGCTAGTCTCCCATGTCTGCTGATAGAGGGTAACAAAATCACCAGAGGAACAATCTCTAAACAAAGACAACTATAACAACTAACTCCAGAGATTGCCAGATGACAAAAGGTAGACGTAAGAATCCTACTAACAGAAACCAGGACCACTCACCATCATCAGAACCCAGAACGCCCACTTCGCCCAGTCCAAGGCACCCTAACACACCTGAAAAGGTAGACCTGGATTTAAAAGCATATCTCATGATGATGGTAGAGGACATAAAGAAGGAATTTAATAACTCACTTAAAGAAATACAGGAGAACACTGCTAAAGAGTTACAAGTCCTTAAAGTAAAACAGGAAAACACAACCAAACAGATAGATGTCCTTATAGAAAAACAGGAAAACACATCCAAACAGGTGATGGAAATGAACAAAACCATACTAGACCTAAAAAGGGAAGTAGACACAATAAAGAAAACCCAAAGTGAGGCAACGCTGGAGATAGAAACCCTAGGAAAGAAATCTGGAACCATAGATGCCAGCATCAGCAACACAATACAAGAGATGGAAGAGAGAATCTCAGGTGCAGAAGATTCCATAGATAACATTGGCACAACAATCAAAGAAAATGGAAAATGCAAAAATATCCTAACTCAAAACATCCAGGAAATCCAGGACACAATGAGAAGACCAAACCTACCCATAATAGGAGTGGATGAGAATGAAGATTTTCAACTCAAAGGACCAGCAAACATCTTCAACAAAATAATTGAAGAAAACTTCCCAAACATAAAGAAAGAGATGCCCATGAACATACAAGAAGCCTACAGAACTCCAAATAGACTGGACCAGAAAAGAAATTCCTCCCGACACATAATAATCCGAACATCAAATGCACTAAATAAAGATAGAATACTAAAAGCAGTAAGGGAAAAAGGTCAAGTAACATATAAAGACAAGCCTATCAGAATTACACCAGATTTTTCACCAGAGACTATGAAAGCCAGAAGAGCCTGGACAGATGTTATACAGACACTAAGAGAACACAAATTCCAGCCCAGGTTACTATACCCAGACAAACTCTCAATTACCATAGATGGAGAAAACAAAATATTCCATGACAAAACTAAATTCACCCATTATCTCTCCACGAATCCAGCCCTTCAAAGGATAATAACAGAAAAAAAAACAATACAAGGACGGGAACTACGCCCTAGAAAAAAAAAGAAGATAATCCCTCAAAAAAACTAAAAGAAGACAGGCACAAGAACAGAATGCCAACTTTAACAACAAAAATAACAGGAAGCAACAATTACTTTTCCTTAATATCAATGGACTCAACTCCCCAATAAAAACACATAGACTAACAAACTGGCTACACAAACAAGACCCAACATTTCCTTACAGGAAACTCATCTCAGAGAAAAAGATAGACACTACCTCAGAATGAAAGGCTGGAAAACAATTTTCCAAGCAAATGGTATGAAGAAACAAGCTGCAGTAGCCATTGTAATATCTAACAAAATAGACTTCCAACTCAAAAAAATCAAAAAAGACAAGGAAGGGCACTTCATACTCATCAAAGGTAAAATCCTCCAAGAGGAACTCTCAATTCTGAATATCTATGCTCCAAATACAAGGGCAGCCACATTCATTAAAGAAACTTTAGTAAAGCTCAAAGCACACATTGCACATCACACAATTATAGTGGGAGACTTCAACACACCACTTTCACCAATGGACAGATCATGGAAACAGAAACTAAACAGGGACACAGTGAAACTAACAGAAGTGATGAAACAAATGGACTTAACAGATATGTACAGAACATTTTATCCTAAAACAAAAGAATATACCTTCTTCTCAGCACCTCATGGTACCTTCTCTAAAATTGACCACATAATTGGTCACAAAACAGGCCTCAACAGATACAAAAATATTGAAATTGTCCCATGCATCCTATCAGATCACCATGGACTAAGGCTGATCTTCAATAACAAAATAAATAATAGAAAGCCAACATTCACGTGGAAACTGAACAAAACTCTTCTCAATGAAGGAATAAAGAAAGAAATTAAGGACTAATTGGAGTTTAATGAAAATGAAGCCACAACATTCCCAAACTTATGGGACACAATGAAAGCATTCCTAAGAGGAAAACTCATAGCTCTGAGTGCCTCCAAAAAGAAACTAGAGAGAGCACACATTAGCAGCTTGACAACACAACTAAAAGGTCTAGAAGAAAAGGAAGCAAATTCACCCAAGAGGAGTAGAAGGCAGGAAATAATCAAACTCAGGGGTGAAATCAACCAAGTGGATGCAAGAAGAACTATTCAAAGAATCAACCAATCAAGGAGCTGGTTCTTTGAGAAAATCAGCAAGATAGATAAACCCTTAGCCAGACTCACTAGAGGGCACAGGGAAAGCATCCTAATTAACAAAATCAGAAATGAAAAGGGAGACATAACAACAGATCCTGAAGAAATCCAAAACACCATCAGATCCTTCTACAAAAGGCTATACTCAACAAAACTGGAAAACCTGGTTGAAATGGACAAGTTTCTAGACAGATACCAGGTACCAAAGCTAAATCAAGGTCAGGTTAATGATCTCAACAGTCCTATATCCCCTAAAGAAATAGAAGCAGTCATTAATAGTCTCCCTGCAAAAAAAAAGCCCAGGACCAGACGGGTTTAGTGCAGAGTTCTATCAGACCTTCAAAGAAGACCTAATTCCCGTTCTTCACAAACTATTCCACAAAATAGAAACAGAAGGTACTCTACCCAACTCATTCTATGAAGCCACAATTACTCTGATACCTAAACCACAAAAAGACCCAACAAAGATAGAGAACTTCAGACCAATTTCCCTTATGAATATCGATGCAAAAATCCTCAATAAACTTCTTGCTAACCAAATCCAAGAACACATCAAACAATCATCCATCCTGGCCAAGTAGGTTTCATCCCAGGGATGCAGGGATGGTTCAATATACGGAAATCCATCAATGTAATCCAGTATATAAACAAACTCAAAGAAAAAAACCACATGATATTCTCATTAGATGCTGAGAGAGCATTTGACAAAATCCAACATCCATTCATGATAAAAGTCTTGGAAAGATCAGGAATTCAAGGCCCATACCTAAACGTGATAAAAGCAATCTACAGCAAACCAATAGCCAATATCAAAGTAAATGGTGAAAAGCTTGAAGCAATCCCACTAAAATCAGGGACTGGACAAGTCTGCCCACTTTCTTCCTACCTATTCAACATTGTGCTTGAAGTCCTAGCTAGAGCAATTAGACAACAAAAGGAGATCAAGGGGATACAAATTGGAAAGGAAGAGGTCAAAATATCACTTTTTGCAGATGATATGATAGTATATATATATATAAGTGACCCTAAAAATTCCACCAGAGAACTCCTAAGCCTGATAAACAGCTTCAATGAAGTAGCTGGATATAAAATTAACTCAAACAAGTCAATGGCCTTTCTGTACACAAAGGATAAATAGGCTGAGAAAGAAATTAGGGAAACAACACCCTTCTCAATAGTCACAAATAATATAAACTACCTTGGCGTGACTCTAACTAAGGAAGTGAAAGATTTGTATGATAAGAACTTCAAGTCTCTAAAGAAAGAAATTAAAGAAGATCTCAGAAGATGGAAAGATCTCCCATGCTCATGGATTGGCAGGATCAACATTGTAAAAATGGCTAACTTGCCAAAAGCAATTTACAGATTCAATGCAATCCCCATCAAAATTCCAACTCAATTCTTCAACGAATTAGAAAGGGCAATCGGCAGATTCATCTGGAATAACAAAAAACCGAGGATAGCAAAAACTCTTCTCAAGGATAAAAGAACTTCTGGTGGAATCACCATGCCGTACCTAAAACTGTACTACAGAGCAATTGTGATCAAAACTGCATGGTATTGGTATAGTGACAGACAAGTAGACCAATGGAACAGAATTGAAGACCCAGAGATGAATCCACACACCTATGGTCACTTGATCTTTGACAAGGGAGCTAAAACCATCCAGTGGAAAAAAGACAGCATTTTCAACAAATGGTGCTGGCACAACTGGCGGTTATCATGTAGAAGAATGCGAATTGATCCATTCCTATCTCCTTGTACTAAGGTCAAATCTAAGTGGATTAAGGAACTCCACATAAAACCAGAGACACTGAAACTCATAGAGGAGAAAGTAGGGAAAAGCCTCGAAGATATGGGTACAGGGGAAAAATTCCTGAACAGAACAGCAATGGCTTGTGCTGTAAGATCAAGAATCGATAAATGGGACCTCATAAAATTGCAAATCTTCTGCAAAGCAAAAGACACCGTCAATAAGACAAAAAGGCCACCAACAAATTGGGAAAGGATCTTTACCTATCCCAAATCGGATAGGGGACTAATATCCAATATATATAAAGAACTCAAGAAGGTGGACTCCAGAAAATCAAATAACCCCATTAAAAAATGGGTTCAGAGCTGAACAAAGAATTCTCACCTGAGGAATACCAAATGGCAGAGAAGCACCTGAAAAAATGTTCAACATCCTTAATCATCAGGGAAATGCAAATCAAAACAACACTAAGATTCCACTTCACTCCAGTCAGAATGGCTAAGATCAAAAACTCAGGTGACAGCAGATGCTAGCGAGGATGTGGAGAAAGGGGAACACTCCTCCATTGTTGGTGGGATTGCAAACAACCACTCTGGAAATCAGTCTGGCGGTTCCTCAGAAAATTGGACATAGTACTACCGGAGGACCCCGCAATACCTCTCCTGGGCATATATCCAGAAGATGTCCCAACTGGTAAGAAGAACACATGCTCCACTATGTTCATAGCAGCCTTGTTTATAATAGCCAGAAGCTGGAAAGAACCCAGATGCCCCTCAACAGAGGAATGGATACAGAAAATGTGGGACATTTACACAATGGAATACTACTCAGCTATTTAAAAATAATGAATTTATGAAATTCCTAGGCAAATGGATGGACCTGGAGGATATCATCCTGAGTGAAGTAACCCAATCACAAAGGAACTCGCACAATATGTACTCACTGATAAGTGGATATTAGCCCAGAAACTTAGGATACCCAAGATATAAGATACAAGTTGCCAAACGCATGAAATTCAAGAAGAACGAAGACCAAAGTGTGGACACTTTACCCTTTCTTAGAAATGGGAACAAAACACCCATGGAAGGAGTTACAGAGACAAAATTTGGAGCTGTGACGAAAGGATGGACCATCTAGTGATTGCCATATGCAGGGATTCATCCCATAATCAGCTTCCAATTGCTGACACCATTGCATACACTAGCAAGATTTTGCTGAAAGGACCCAGATATAGCTCTCTCTTGTGAGACTATGCCGGGGCCTAGCAAACACAGAAGTGGATGATCACAGTCAGCTATTGGATGGGTCACAGGGCCCCCAATGGAGGAGCTAAAGAAATTACCCAAAGAGCTAAACGGAACTGCAATCCTGTAGGTGGAACAACAATATGAACTAACCAGTACCCGGGAGCTCTTGTCTTTAGCTGCATATGTATCAAAAGATGGCCTAGTTGGCCATCACTGCAAAGAGAGGCCCATTGGACTTGCAAACTTTATATGCCCCAATACAGGGGAACGCCAGGGCCAAAAAGGGGGAGTGGGTGGGTAGGGGATTGGGGGGGTGGATATGGGGGACCTTTGGGATAGCATTGAAAATGTAAATGAGGAAAATACCTAATTAAAAAAAATTTGACGGGGATTGCATTGAATCTGTATATTGCTTTCAGCAAGATGGCCATTGTTAGTATATTAATCCTGGCAATCCATGGAAGGAATTCTGTACCATACCCAACTTGAAAAATAAGTTTTATGGTGTAAGTTGTCCAATTTAAAAAAAAATTTAGTCATTATATTTTGTGTATGAGTGTTTGTCTATATGTGTGTTTGTACTCCATACATTCCTGGTCCAGGAAGACCAGGGGATGTTGTGAGAATTCCTGAAGCTGGAGTTACACATAGTGATGTGCAGCCTTATATACTGACAATGAAGAAAACTCGGTGCTCTAGAAGAAATTTCCATTCTCTAAAAATTTTTAAAAAGATTTAATTATTATTATACCTAAGTACACAGTAGCTGTCTTCAGATGCACCACAAGAGTGCATCAGATCTCATTACAGGTGGTTGTGAGCCACCATGTGGTTGCTGGGATGTGTACTCAGGACCTTCGGAAGAAGAACAGGCAATGTTCTTACCTGCCCGGCCATCTTGCCAGCCCTCTAAAGTTTGTGGTGTTTTGCTCCCCAGGTTTTCTTTCTCTTTTTTTTAAGATTTATTTATTTATTTATTTATTTATTTATTTATTTATTTATTTATTTTATGTATATGAATGAGTACACTGTAGCTGTACAGATGGTTGTGAGCTACCATGTGGTTGCTGGGAATTGAACTCAGAACCTCTGCTTGCTCTAGCCCTGCTTGCTCTGAAAAGAAAGAAAATCCACTTCCAGACTTTTAGGTTGTATGTAGGTATTTTCATTTCTTTTTCTTGTTCCTTTTTAAGATTTTTTATTATTATATGTAAGTACACTGTAGCTGTCTTCAGATGCACCAGAAGAAGGCATCAGATCTCATTATGGATGGTTGTGAGCCACCATGTGTTTGCTGGAATTTGAACTCAGGACCTTAGGAAGAGCAGTTGGTGCTCTTAACCACTGAGCCATCTCTCCAGCCCTTTATTTTCTTCAATTGAGTGCAGGCCTCTGTATATTTAAGATTCCTGGTTTCCCTGGTGATTTGTAGATGCAAGGATCTTTGTGCCCTAAAATCATGTTCCTCATTAAAACATGAAGCACTTTTGCAAGTGGGAGAAGTAGCTGAAGGGTGCATGTGTGGTTGCCTCAATCCCACTTGGGAGGGAAAAGAAAGCAATCACAGTGGGGGAAGAGGCAGAGGGAGTGGGGACAGGAAGGGGAAGGAGGGAACATGATCAGGTTTTGAGGGAGGGAAAACAGGACTTAAGTCCTGAGGACCACTAGATGGTGCTGGTCTAACTGGTAGTCTGTATGTGGAAAACTGAATATAGATCCATACTTATCACATTGCACAAAGCTTAAGTCCAAGTGGATCAATGACCTCAATATAAAACCAGATACAGTGAATTAAATAGAAGAGAAAGTGAGAAAGAGCCTAATATTTATTGCCACAGAGGGAAATTTCCTAAACAGAATTCCAATGGCTCATGTTCTAAGATCTAGAATTGACAAATAATACCTTATGAAACTGGAAAGGTCCTGTAAGGGAAGGATATAGTCAATATGACAAAGCAGCAACCTACAGATTGAGAAAAAATCTTCACCCACATTTAGTAGAAGAAGGTGATATCCAAAATCTATAAAGAATTCAAGAAGCTAACCACCAAAAAACTGAACAAGCCAATCAAAATATGGCCTTAGAAGTAAACAGAGAATTCACAACAGAGTGAGGTAACTCAGATTCAAAAGGTATTACTCACTAATCATTAGATATTAACCAAAATACAGAATACCCAAGAAACAACACACAGGACTCAAAAGGTTAACAAGCATAAGGCCCCAAGTGAGTTTGCGTCAAACTCACTAGGGTGGGAAAAGAAAGCGATTATAGGGGTAAGGGTAAGGGAATGACCTGGTTGGGAGAGAGCTCAGTGAGGGGAAGTAGGGAAAATGATCAGGTATTGGGTTTGGGGAATAGGAGTGAAGCCCTGAGGGCCAGCAGAAAGGATGGAAACAGCTAACCTCTGGAGGTAGGGGGACACTCTAGAATGTACTGGTGACATGGAAGTTGAAAGACTCTCAGGATTCAAGGGAGGGATCTTGGATGAAGTGCTCTACAGTGGAGCTCTAGAATGGGAACTTGTAGAGTCCATCTCCAGTGGAAGGACAGGACCTCAAGTGAAGGAACGGACTTTCCATCCCACAGTCAAAAGCTCTGACCCACAATTGTTCCTGTCTGATGAAACTGAAGGAAGAAAATGGAGAAGAGCATGAGAGAAAGTACATCTAGTAACAGGACCAAATTGGGATCTAGCTCAAGGGGTCTAGGGTCCTGACATTGTTAGTGGTACTGTAATGTGCTTGCAGACAGGAACCTAGCATGGTTGCCCTCTGAGAAGCCCAACAAGCAGCTGAAAGAATCAGATGCACATACTAGCACCCAGCCAATGGACAGAAGCCCGGGACCCCCATGGTTGAATTTTGGAAAGCTGGAAAAATCTGAGGAGGAGGGTGGCCTTAGGGAAAGACCTGTAGTCTCAACTGACCTGGACCTGGAGATCTCTCAAAACACTGAGCCACCAAGCAGGCAGCCTAAGAAGTGTCCATAGGTGTATGAGTTCATTTCTGGGTATTCAATTCTGTTCGATTGATCTGTCTGTCTGTACTGATACCGTTTGGTTTTTATCACTATTGCTATGTAGTACAGCTTGAGATCAGAAATTGTGATGCCTCCAGAACTTCTTTTATGGTTCAGGATTGTTTGGGCTATCCTGGGAGTGTTTGTTCTTCCATATGAGGTAGAGATTTCTGCTTTCTATTTTTTAAGATTCATTTATTTATTATATATACACTCTAGCTGTCTTCAGGCATACCAGAAAAGGGCTTCAGATCTCACTACAGATGTTTGTAAGCCATTATGTGGTTCATGGGATTTGAACTCAGGACCTCTGGAAGAACAGTCAGTGATCTTAAAAGCTGAGCTATCTCTCCAGCCTGAGACATGCAACTTCAATGTCTGTAGAAAGTTGTGCTTGAATTTTGAGGCGAATTGCATTGAATTTGTAGATTGCTTTTGGTACCATGGCCATACTGACTATGTTTTTTGGTTGTCTGTTTTTCAAAACTGGTTTTTCTGAGTGATGAGCTTGTGGTCCTAGAACTTGTTTCATCTACCAGGCTAGCCTTGAACTCAGAGAGTTCTGCCTGCCTCTGCCTCTGCCTCTGCCTCTCTGCCTCTCTGCCTCTCTGCCTCTCTGCCTCTCTGCCTCTCTGCCTCTGAGTTACCCAGTCTTTAAGAATTTTATTCCTACTCGAGCCCCGGGCTTCCTTGCCAGCGGAGTTGCCTGACACCCGCAAGGGCCCACACAGGATTCCCCACGGGATTCTAAGACCTCTGGTGAGTGGAACACAACTTCTGCCAGGAATCCGGTTCGAACACCAGATATCTGGGTACCTTCCCTGCAAGAAGAGAGCTTTCCTGTAGAGAATACTCTACCCACTGAAACCAAGGAGAGTGCTACCCTCCCAGGTCTGCTTATAGAGGCTAACAGAGTCACCTGAAGTACAAGCTCTTAACAGAGACAACTATAACAGCTAGCTTCAGAGATTACCAGATGGCAAAAGGCAAACGTAAGAATCCTACTAACAGAAATCAAGACCACTCACCATCATCAGAACGCAGCACTCCCACCCCACCTAGTCCTGGGCACCCCAACACAACCGAAAATCTAGACCCAGATTTAAAAGCATTTTTCATGATGATGATAGAGGATATCAAGAAGGACTTTCATAAGTCACTTAAAGAATTACAGGAGAGCACTGCTAAAGAGTTACAGGCCCTTAAAGAAAAGCAGGAAAACACAGCCAAACAGGTAGAAGTCCTTAAAGAAAAACAGGAAAACACATCCAAACAGGTGATGGAAATGAACAAAACCATACTAGAACTAAAAAGGGAAGTAGACACAGTAAAGAAAACCCAAAGCGAGGCAATGCTGGAGATAGAAACCCTAGGAAAGAGATCTGGAACCATAGATGCCAGCATCAGCAACACAATACAAGAGATGGAAGAGAGAATCTCAGGTGCAGAAGATTCCATAGAGAACATCGACACAACAGTCAAAGAAAATACAAAATGCAAAAGGATACTAACTCAAAACATCCAGGAAATCCAGGACACAATGAGAAGACCAAACCTACGCATAATAGGAGTGGATGAGAATGAAGATTTTCAACTCAAAGGACCAGCAAACATCTTCAACAAAATAATTGAAGAAAACTTCCCAAACATAAAGAAAGAGATGCCCATGATCATACAAGAAGCCTACAGAACTCCAAATAGACTGGACCAGAAAAGAAATTCCTCCCGACACATAATAATCAGAACAACAAATGCACTAAATAAAGATAGAATATTAAAAGCAGTAAGGGAGAAAGGTCAAGTAACATATAAAGGAAGGCCTATCAGAATTACACCAGACTTTTCACCAGAGACTATGAAAGCCAGAAGAGCCTGGACAGATGTTATACAGACACTAAGAGAACACAAATGCCAGCCCAGGCTACTATACCCGGCCAAACTCTCAATTACCATAGATGGAGAAACCAAAGTATTCCACGACAAAACCAAATTCACACAATATCTTTCCACGAATCCAGCCCTTCAAAGGATAATAACAGAAAAGAAGCAATACAAGGACGGAAATCACGCCCTAGAACAAACAAGAAAGTAATCCCTCAACAAACCAAAAAGAAGACAGGCACAAGAACAGAATGCCAACTCTAACAACAAAAATAAAAGGAAGCAACAATTACTTTTCCTTAATATCTCCTAATATCAATGGAATGAATGCCCCAATACAAAGACATAGACTAACAGACTGGCTACACAAACAGGACCCAACATTCTGCTGCTTACAGGAAACCCATCTCAGGGAAAAAGACAGACACTACCTCAGAGTGAAAGGCTAGAAAACAATTTTCCAAACAAATGGTCTGAAGAAACAAGCTGGAGTAGCCATTCTAATATCGGATAAAATCGACTTCCAACCCAAAGTTATCAAAAAAGACAAGGAGGGACACTTCATACTCATCAAAGGTAAAATCCTCCAAGAGGAACTCTCAATTCTGAATATCTACGCTCCAAATGCAAGGGCAGCCACATTCATTAAAGACATTTTAGTAAAGCTCAAAGCACACATTGCACCTCACACAATAATAGTGGGAGACTTCAGCACACCACTTTCATCAAGGGACAGATCGTGGAAACAGAAACTAAACAGGGACACAGTGAAACTAACAGAAGTTATGAAACAAATGGACCTAACAGATATCTACAGAACATTTTATCCTAAAACAAAAGGATATACCTTCTTCTCAGCACCTCACGGGACCTTCTCCAAAATTGACCATATAATTGGTCACAAAACAGGCCTCAACAGATACAAAAATATTGAAATTTTCCCATGTATCCTATCAGACCACCATGGCCTAAGACTGATCTTCAATAACAACATAAATAATGGAAAGCCAACATTCACGTGGAAACTGAACAACACTCTTCTCAATGATATCTTGGTCAAGGAAGGAATAAAGAAAGAAATTAAAGACTTTTTAGAGTTTAATGAAAATGAAGCCACAACATACCCAAACCTTTGGGACACAATGAAAGCATTTCTAAGAGGGAAACTCATAGCTCTGAGTGCCTCCAAGAAGAAACGGGAGAGAGCACATACTAGCAGCTTGACAACACATCTAAAAGCTCTAGAAAAAAAGGAAGCAAATTCACCCAAGAGAAGTAGACGGCAGGAAATAATCAAACTCAGGGGTGAAATCAACCAAGTGGAAACAAGAAGAACTATTCAAAGAATTAACCAAACGAGGAGTTGGTTCTTTGAGAAAATCAACAAGATAGATAAACCCTTAGCTAGACTTACTAAAGGGCACAGGGACAAAATCCTAATTAACAAAATCAGAAATGAAAAGGGAGACATAACAACAGATCCTGAAGAAATCCAAAACACCATCAGATCCTTCTACAAAAGGTTATACTCAACAAAACTGGAAAACCTGGGCGAAATGGACAAAGTTCTGGACAGATACCAGGTACCAAAGTTGAGTCAGGATCAAGTTGACCATCTAAACAGTCCCATATCACCTAAAGAAATAGAAGCAGTTATTAATAGTCTCCCAGCCAAAAAAAGCCCAGGACCAGACGGGTTTAGTGCAGAGTTCTATCAGACCTTCAAAGAAGATCTAATTCCAGTTCTGCACAAACTATTTCACAAAATAGAAGTAGAAGGTACTCTACCCAACTCATTTTATGAAGCCACTATTACTCTGATACCTAAACCACAGAAAGATTCAACAAAGATAGAGAACTTCAGACCAATTTCTCTTATGAATATCGATGCAAAAATCCTCAATAAAATTCTTGCTAACCGAATCCAAGAACATTTTAAAGCAATCATCCATCCTGACCAAGTAGGTTTTATTCCAGGAATGCAGGGATGGTTTAATATATGAAAATCCATCAATGTAATCCATTATATAAACAAACTCAAAGACAAAAACCACATGATCATCTCGTTAGATGCAGAAAAAGCATTTGACAAGATTCAATACCCATTCATGATAAAAGTTTTGGAAAGATCAGGAATTCAAGGCCCATACCTAAACATGATAAAAGCAATCTACAGCAAACCAGTAGCCAACATCAAAGTAAATGGAGAGAAGCTGGAAGCAATCCCACTAAAATCAGGGACTAGACAAGGCTGCCCACTTTCTCCCTACCTTTTCAACATAGTACTTGAAGTATTAGCCCGAGCAATTCGACAACAAAAGGAGATCAAGGGGATACAAATTGGAAAAGAGGAAGTCAAAATATCACTTTTTGCAGATGATATGATAGTATATATAAGTGACCCTAAAAATTCTACCAGAGAACTCCTAAACCTGACAAGCAGCTTCGGTGAAGTAGCTGGATATAAATAAACTCTAACAAGTCAATGGCCTTTCTCTATACAAAGAATAAACAGGCTGAGAAAGAAATTAGGGAAACAACACCCTTCTCAATAGTCACAAATAGTATAAAATATCTTGGCGTAACTCTAACTAAGGAGGTGAAAGATCTGTATGATAAAAACTTCAAATCTCTGAAGAAAGAAATTAAAGAAGATCTCAGAAGATGGAAAGATCTCCCATGCTCATGGATTGGCAGGATCAACATTGTAAAAATGGCTAACTTGCCAAAAGCAATCTACAGATTCAATGCAATCCCCATCAAAATTCCAACTCAATTCTTCAACGAATTAGAAGGAGCAATTTGCAAATTCATCTGGAATAACAAAAAACCTAAAATATCAAAAACTCTTCTCAAGGATAAAAGAACCTCTGGTGGAATCACCATCCCTGACCTAAAGCTTTACTACAGAGCAATTGTGATAAAAACTGCATGGTACTGGTATAGAGACAGACAAGTAGACCAATTGAATAGAATTGAAGACCCAGAAATGAACCCACACACCTATGGTCACTTGATCTTTGACAAGGGAGCTAAAACCATCCAGTGGAAGAAAGACAGCATTTTCAACAATTGGTGCTGGCACAACTGGTTGTTATCATGTAGAAGAATGCGAATCGATCCATACTTATCTCCTTGTACTAAGGTCAAATCTAAGTGGATCAAAGAACTTCACATAAAACCAGAGACACTGAAACTTATAGAGGAGAAAGTGGGGAAAAGCCTTGAAGATATGGGCACAGGGGAAAAATTCCTGAACAGAACAGCAATGGCATGTGCTGTAAGATCGAGAATTGACAAATGGGACCTAATGAAACTCCAAAGTTTCTGCAAGGCAAAAGACACCGTCAACAAGACAAAAAGACCACCAACAGATTGGGAAAGGATCTTTACCTATCCTAAATCAGATAGGGGGCTAATATCCAACATATATAAAGAACTCAAGAAGGTGGACTCCAGAAAATCGAACAACCCCATTAAAAAATGGGGCTCAGAACTGAACAAAGAATTCTCACCTGAGGAATACCGAATGGCAGAGAAGCACCTGAAAAAATGTTCAACATCCTTAATCATCAGGGAAATGCAAATCAAAACAACCCTGAGATTCCACCTCACACCAGTCAAAATGGCTAAGATCAAAAATTCAGGTGACAGCAGATGCTGGCGTGGATGTGGAGAAAGAGGAACACTCCTCCATTGTTGGTGGGATTGCAGGCTTGTACAACCACTCTGGAAATCAGTCTGGTGGTTCCTCAGAAAATTGGACATAGTACTACCGGAGGATCCAGCAATACCTCTCCTGGGCATTTATCCAGAAGATGCCCCAACTGGTAAGAAGGACACATGCTCCACTATGTTCATAGCAGCCTTATTTATAATAGTCAGAAGCTGGAAAGAACCCAGATGCCCCTCAACAGAGGAATGGATACAGAAAATGTGGTACATCTACAAAATGGAGTACTACTCAGCTATTAAAAAGAATGAATTTATGAAATTCCTAGCCAAATGGATGGACCTGGAGGGCATCATCCTGAGTGAGGTAACACATTCACAAAGGAACTCACAGAATATGTACTCACTGATAAGTGGATATTAGCCCCAAACCTAGGATTCCCAAGATATAAGGTACAATTTGCTAAACACATGAAACTCAAGAAGAATGAAGACTGAAGTATGGACACTATGCCCCTCCTTAGAATTGGGAACAGAACACCCATGGAAGGAGTTACAGAGACAAAGTTTGGAGCTGAGATGAAAGGATGGACCATGTAGAGACTGCCATATCCAGGGATCCACCCCATAATCAGCATCCAAACGCTGACACCATTGCATACCCTAGCAAGATTTTATTGAAAGGACCCAGATGTAGCTATCTCTTGTGAGACTATGCCGGGGCCTAGCAAACACAGAAGTGGATGCTCACAGTCAGCTAATGGATGGATCACAGGGCTCCCAATGGAGGAGCTAGAGAAAGAACCCAAGGAGCTAAAGGGATCTGCAACCCTATAGGTGGAACAACATTATGAACTAACCAGTACCCCGGAGCTCTTGACTCTAGCTGCATATGTAACAAAAGATGGCCTAATCGGCCATCACTGGAAAGAGAGGCCCATTGGACACGTAAACTTTGTATGCCCCAGTACAGGGGAACGCCAGGGCCAAAAAGGGGGAGTGGGTGGGTAGGGGAGTGGGGGTGGGTGGGTATGGGGGACTTTTGGTATAGCATTGGAAATGTAAATGAGCTAAATACCTAATAAAAAATGGAAAAAAAAAGACAAGGAAGGGCACTTCATACTCATCAAAGGTAAAATTAAAAAAAAAAAAAAAAAAGAATTTTATTCCTACCCGTGCAGTGGTGGTGCACGCCTTTATCCCAACACTTGGGAGGCAGAGGCAGGTGGATATTTGAGTTAGAGGCCAGCCTGGTCTACAAAGTGAGTTCCAGGACAGCCAGTGCTATAAGGAGAAACCCTGTCTCAAAAACCAAAAAAAAAAAAAAAAAAAAAAAAAGAAGAAGAAGAAGGAGGAGGAGGAGGAAAAGAAAGAAGGAAGAAGAATTATTATTATTTCATTCCTTCCTTAAAGTGCTTTAATATTGGTTTCTCATTAGAATAATACTTTCTAAATCTGTGGTTTCCCTCATACTTGGAATTAACAGTTGTATTGTACCATTGTATACCTCATCCTGCGTGTGTGGTCCAGTGACTTGAAGGCATTCCTGCAACTCTTTCAAGCTTGACCCTTACTAATCAGTGAAATGTAAAAGAGACCAGTGTGGGAGGGTCCTCTGACTTCGATCCCTTTTATTGGGCATTTAAAATGAAATGGGACTTGAGAGAGAATTGACTTCACTGACCAACTCTGATGCTGCTGTATTCACAGCACAGAGAGGGATGGGGGGACAAGGACGGGGGCTTTCATGTTTCACAATATTTGGTTGTCATTAGCAGTGAGTAGTCAGGTCATCAAAGTTTGATAATTATTAAAAGTCCTGACTGGCAAATTTATCAGTTTCATGAACCCAGGCAATCAAAACTCTGGATAAAGAACTGAACTCATTTTTAGAAACCAAAATTCTGTAGTTTCACCCAGTTAACCAATAGAGAAGATATGAGCAGACTGGTGTGGCTCTTCCTAACAGGAATGTTATTACTCCTGTCTGAAAATGCAGAATCAGGGAGAAAATATACGAGTAATACCTGGTGTGCTCTACTACTTATGTCTACGCCCTAGAGAATATTGACCCACAAAGCCGATCTTAACTTTAAAATGATTTTTGAGATTTTACCTAAATCTTTTCTACCTTCTCATTCCTCCCTACTATTAAGCTTCAAACCCTGGGATGAATGACCTATTTAACAACTCAAAGAGGACCTGGCCTTGAGGTTCTCCCAGCATCCCTCAGAGTCTACCAGTTAGAGGTTAGGGCTGTCATACCACGACCCCTAACACAGCGATTGAACTGCCCTTCTCTGTGCAGCTCTTCCTGATGTAATTGAGCCATTTTGGTGACCTGGTCCCTTTCTCTACCATTTCCCTCCTTTCCCTTTGGTCTGTTTCTCTTCTCCTTCCTCTCTTGCATGGGTCATGTTCATGACAATTCTGACCTCTCCAAGATGTCCATGCCTTTGCCTATGTCCTCCTTTTTTTCCCTAATAAACTTTCCGCGCCATTATACCTTGGAGCAGCCACGTGTTTTTTTGTTATTGTTGTTGTTTTTTTTTCTTTTTCATTTTTATTTTCTTTTACCTCCATTTACCACACCTTGTTTTCACATTAATGGCCAGTTTTTTTTATTTATTTATTTATTTATTTATTTATTTATTTTTGTTTTTCTGTTCAGGGTTTCTCTGTGTAGCCCTGGCTATCGTGGCACTCACTCTATAGACCAGGCTGGCCTTGAACTCAGAAATTTGCCTGCCTCTGCCTCTGGAGTGCTGGGATTAAAGGCGTGCATCACCACGCCCGGCTGCCAGTTTTTGCTTTAATTGTTGTTACTGTTTGAATTTGACTGAAGTTTGGGTGCAGGACTTACTTTCTATGAAGTAGAGACGACTGCACTGTACACTGATTGTGTCGTGTGATGTTCACAAAGAGGACCCTGTGCCTTGGAAGGAGAACAGGAAGTGCTCTGGTGACTCCAAAATTTGACTAAAATACATTTTCCCAGTCTAGGGCTCTGTCTAGCCACAGGGTGGATGGACAGAGCTAGGAAGGCCTCACTGTCTGAGCCTTTTGATCTTTGATCCCTTAATGGAGGAGCTGCTACTTTCCTGAGAACTGGTTTGGTTGTTTTAGCCAATGAAGGACTCTGGGTAAGCCAAGGAATTAGTAGTACTAGTGGGTGGGGACTTACAGGTTCATTCCAGGATTCTTCTCTAAAGTAGCTGTAGGGAGCTATGAGAGCTTGGAAATTTGAACAGGGTACAAGTTGTTGCAGATTATGGGACTCACTAAAGTTAGACTATAAATATTTTCATCCTGCGATGACCGTGAACTTACAGTGACCAGAGTCAGAATGCAGTCAATTGAATGAAAAAATCTTCCTATCTGTGATGATGTCTTTGCACATCATTTGTCCTTAATAACTATTTACAGGGAGGTCTTTGAAGCTTGTGTAAGAGGAAAGTTTCTAGATGAAAGTCCTCCGTGAGGATAGGATGGGAGTGTCTATAGACCCATTTCCTGTTCTTTGTGTCTACTGGCTTGTGGTTAAAAGTGCTCAGTCAGCTTCTTTCTCATGCTGTCATGCTGTCATCATATTGACTCTATCCCTAAATCAAATATGGTAGTGTAGAAGCAATTCCCATTCAGTCCTACCTGATTTTGCTATGTCGTGTTTATGTAGTTTTAATTTTGTTGTTTTTCTTTTTGAAGATAGGGTTTCTCTGTGAAATCCTGGATGTCCTGGAAGTAGTTATGTAGACTAGAATGGACCTACATTTAGAGATCTACCTATGTGACTCTTCTCAGTTGGGATTATATATGTGTCAAGATGTCTGGCTTTATTGTTTCAGGGCCAGGAATGTATGTTTTTTTTTTTTACACATGACAAGCATGTATTGTTGGTTTGTGCTTCACTTACATCTCGAATAATAAAATTGGCCAGAGAGTATTATTCTAATTCCCAGAATGGCATGTAATTGTGACATTAATAGTGCCTGATCCTTCCAATTCATTTGTTATTAAGAGTGAGACACTCTTCCTACATGTTGTCTTTGTTTTGAAATATTTGAATGACTATGAATGCATATGCACCTCTCTGTGCTTGGTCCTCTCTTACACGCGTTCGCGACCGGCCAGGAAAGACGCAGCAAACCAGAATCTTCTGCGGCAAAACTTTATTGCTTACATCTTCAGGAGCAAGAGTGCAAGAGAGCAAGAGCTCTATTGCTTACATCTTTAGGAGCCAGAGAGCAAGAGCGCAAGAGCCAGAGCAAGAGAGAGAAAAGCGAAACCCCGTCCCCTTTAAGGAGAATTATCCTCCGCCTAGGACGTGTCACTCCCTGATTGGCTGCAGCCCATCGGCCGAGTTGTCCTCACGGGGAAGGCAGAGCACACGGCGTGGAGAACTACCCTTGGCACATGCGCAGATTATTTGTTTACCACTTAGAACACAGGATGTCAGCGCCATCTTGCAACGGCGAATGTGAGGGCGGCTTCCTACAGTCCTCATTATATATAGTCCAAAGATAGCCTCAGACCTCCTGAATTTGGAGTCATGAATAGTTCTGAGCTTCCATGATAAGTACTTGCAATTGAGTCCTATATCTAAGACCAGCAAGAGATATTAAGCCAGAGCCATATCTACTACACACTATGTTGTTTATTTATGAAAAGCATTTACTTTGCTGATGTTTCCATTTGTTCTTTATAACTTTAAACATCGATTGCCTTTAAGTAACATCTTTTTTTGTTTTTTTTAAGATTAATTAATCAATTAATTTATTTATTTTATTATATGTAAGTACACTGTAGCTGTCTTCAGAAACACCAGAAGAGGGCATCAGATCACTTTAAGGATGGTTGTAAGCCAAAATGTGGTTGCTGGGATTTAAACTCAGGACCTTTGGAAGAGCAATCAGTGTTCTTAACCACTGAGCCACCTCTCCAGCCCTTTAAGTAACATCTATTTATTAAGTAACAACTTATTTAATTTATTTAAACTGGGGAATTTCAGGATCTTGGAATATTAAGACAGAAGAACTACAGTGACTATTTAATTCTTTGTAGGAAATTCACTGAAAACCTCTGAGGTTCTTTCTATCTTTCTTCATTGGTTTTTTATTTTGTTGTTTTTATTGTTGTTCAGTGCTTTTATTTTGTTGGTTTTTGTCTTTGTTGTTGTTGTTGTTGTTTGATATTTTTTTTTTTTTGGTACAGAGTTTCTCTGTATAGCCCTGGCATTCCTGGAACTCACTTTGTAGACCAGGTTGGCCTCGAACTCAGAAATCCGCCTGCCTGTGCCTCCCAAGTGCTGGGATTAAAAGCGTGAGCCACCACACCTGACTTGTTTGATAGATTTTTGCAGCAGAGACAGGGTCATAACGAGTAGTGCTGCCTTTCTTGATCTTGTTTAATAGACAAGATTGGCATACAAGTTAATGAGATACACATGCATGTACTTGGTGAGCATTTCAATTAAGGGCATGAGCAAATACACCCAGCTTGCTAATAGTTTTTTTTGTTGTTTATACTGATTTTTCAGTGGTGTTAATCCGTTTGCACCCCACTCTGTATTTTACTTGGCATTTCTTTTGCTAGACTATATGCTCTTCAAAAAGCACAGCATTCTCAAATGAACTTCATAATTTGGTTTTCTTTTTTTGTCTTTTAAAAAATCTTTATTTATCATTATATGTTAGTACACAGTAGCTGTCTTCAGACACACCAGAAGAGGGCATCAGATCTCATTTTGGATGGTTGTAATCCACCATGTGGTTGCTGGGATTTGAACTCAGGACCTTCAGAAGAGTAGTCGGTGCTCTTAACCACTGAGCCAGCTCTCCAGCCCAATAATTTGGGTTTTATAATTTGGTTTGAAAATGATTTCATGATTATAGCAGGATTTCTCTGTCATGGGCTATGTGTGGGGATTATCAAGATCAAATGCATATATTGTCAGTCAAGTATTCATTACAGTATTATCACTATCACACTTTGTGTTGTACACATGTATGGGATTTTAGGATGCATTGACCTTTGATGATGTGCATATACACTTCACTCGGGAGGAGTGGTCCTTGCTGGATCCATCTCAGAAGAGACTTTACAAAGATGTCATGCTGGAGAACTACAGGAATCTCACCACTATAGGTAAACCTGAATTTTCCTTTCAGTTTTAAAATAAGGTGGGGGAACAGCTGATTTCTTTGTTATTGATGCCCTAGTGTAATCTTGAATGAGAATAAGGAAGAATGAGGCAAATAAAGCAGGCATGGTTCTAAGGTTCACTGTAAATAGTGGATTATGGAGAAATTTCCAACAATAATTATTTTCTGGTCCTATATTTTAGGCTACAATTGGAAAGATCATGACATTGAAGAACATTCTCAAAATGATAGAAGATATGGAAGATGATTTTTTGTGAAACTTTATTCTAATGAGCTTCTGAAGAAAATTTAATGTGTTCTCTAAGTTTTAAGGAGCAGCAACAGTATTGTCTTTTACTGCTTTAGGTTAGTTTTTGAGCATTAAATTCTCACAAAACCAAGGACCTTGATTCCAGGCAGCTGATAGGTTGTTGCAACGCATTCCTCTATCACAGTATTTCTTAATAGATATAACTGTTTGAATCGTATCACCATTAGAGCTACACTGTAGCACTGCCATTCCATGTACATTCACACCAATCAGATATTGCTAATTGTACACACACTGAATATGTGTATGTCCAAAATCTTCTACTGAGCAAATAGTTCATGGTTAAGCTGCTGTTACTCATATACTTGTCTTAAATCTGATTTTAGTGAGAGGGGAAATTCATGAGCGTTAAGGATGTTGTGCTGGAGAAACCTTTCTCCCTACTATACGAGGAACAAAAAGTCAAACTGTGTGAATGTAAGGTGGAAACCTTTTATTTGTTATTCTTTTAATAGGTATATCATATGTCATACTGGATACAGGCCATATGAGCAAAAGGATTTTGAAAGAAACAGAGTATCTCTCTTTCCTAGAACTATTTATTAGATCATAGACGGTTGCAGTAAATCTCCAACCCAAACAGGCCCCAGCAATGAAAATACAACTGAGTTAATATGAACACATGCTGGGCCCCTAGACTGGGTAGATATGCTGCTATTCACTCTACCTTCTTCTATATCCATGAGAAACCTGAGAACTTGCAGTTTCTCCAGGCCATGTGCTTCTGCTCTGCTTTTCTTCCTCCTCCTCCTCTTTGTCCTCTCCCTCTTCCATTTTCTCCTCCTTCTCTCTCCCTACCTTCCACTTAACCTTCCCTTTAATGTGCCCAATCATCAGCTCTCTTTATTTTACAAATTAAGGTGGGAAGCAGGTTTACAGAAAATCACATGAGGGCTGACTCATTCCTTGTTCACAACCACTCACAGGAGAATATAATTATCATCAAATATAATTAGCCAAGGTCTATCCACAACAGTATATGATAGGCCCCACTTTGAGGAGACTTTCTGAATGTGATTCAAGTTTATAGTCACTTAGATTTTGAGCTTCATTTGGAATACAACCATAAAATTATACTGCAGAAAATCTTATGAGCATTAAGAATATGGAATTTTTGATTGTCCTTCACTTTTCAAATATGATATGACTCACAGTGGAAGAAAATTTGTGAACACAATTATGTAGGTAAATCTGTGAATTCATGCAGTTTTCTTCAAGTATCTGAAAAACTTGATGTATCTAAAGTCTGGTGTAAATGTGAGCCATGGAATAAATGCCCCAAACCTCACAGGTATCTTCAATGATGAAAAACAACCCACAAGGAAGGAGAACACCAAGACTGTAAACAATGTGATAAAACATTTTTTCATAGATTCATTTTCTTATTTATTTTATGTATGTGAACTCACTGTCAATTTCTTAAGACACACCGGAAGAGGGCATGGAATTCCATTAGAGATGGTTGAGAGCCACCATATGGAAGCTGGGATTTGAACTGAGGACCTCTGGAAGAGAAGTCAATGCTCTTAACAGCTAAGCCATCTCTCTAGTCCCATGATAAAACCCTAAGATCAGATTCTACCCTATAATTAGACCAAAATTTAAAACTAATTTATACAGATAGAAAGGATTCATCATTATAATTAATGTAATAAAATTTTCATGTCCCAATTATCATTGCAGGCATGAAAGAAGTCCTGCTGGAGAGAAACCCTATGAATATACACAATGGGATAAAGCCTTCAAATATCACAGTCATCTTCAAAAGCTTGAAAGAAACCAAACTGAAGACAGACACTCTGAAGTCTTTCAACATAGTAAAGTGCTTGCGTGTCAAAGTACTCTCCAAATAAATAAAAGAACAGGTACTGGAGAGAAACCCTACAAATGTAATGAATGTGATAAAGCCTTTTTAAAGCTCAAGTATCTTCGAGCACATGAAAGAACACATACTGGAGAGAAACTCTATGAATGTAATCAATGTGGTAAAGCCTTTGTACATCCCAGCTATCTTCGAATGCATGAAAGAACACATACTGGAGAGAAACCTTACCAATGTAATCAATGTGGTAAAGCCTTTGCACTAAGGAGTCATCTTCAAAGACATAAAGTAGTACATACTGGAGTGAGACCCTACATATGTAATCAGTGTAATAAAGCCTATCCACGCCAGGGTTGTCTCCGAAAACATGAAAGAACACATACTGGAGAGAAACCTTACCAATGTAATCAATGTGGTAAAGCCTTTACACTAAGGAGTCAGCTTCAAAGCTATAAAGTAGTACATACTGGAGTGAGACCCTACATATGTAAGCAGTGTAATAAAGCCTATCCACACCAGAGTACTCTCAGAAAACATGAAAGAACACATACTGGAGAGAAACTTTATATATGTAATAGTGTGATAAAGCCTATTCACACCAGAGTAATCTCCAAATACATGAAAGAACACATAATGGAGCTAAACCTTATATATGCAATCTGTGTGATAAAGCCTATTCACAACAGAGTTGTTTCCAAATACATGAAAAAACACATACTGGTGAGAAACCCTATAAATGTAATCAGTGTGATAAAGGTTTTGCACAGCTCAGGTACCTTTGAGCACATGAAAGAACACATACTCAAGAGAAAACCTACAAATGTAATCAATGTGGTAAATCCTTTGCATAGCTCACCTATCTTCGAGTACATGAAAGAAGACATACTGGAGAGAAACCCTATAAATGTAATCAATGTGGTAAAGCCTTTTTACAACCCAGCTATCTTCGAATGCATGAAAGAACACATACTGGAGAGAAACCTTACCAATGTAATGAATGTGATAAAGCCTTTTTACAGCTCAGGTATCTTAGATTACATGAAAGAAGACATAGTGGAGAGAAACCCTATGAATGTAATCAATGTGGTAAAGCCTTTTTACATCCCAGCTATCTTCGAATGCATGAAAGAACACATACTGGAGAGAAACCCTATGAATGTAGTCAATGTGGTAAACCCTTTTTGCAACCTCACTATCTTCGAAAACATGAAAAAACACATAATTGGAGAGAAACCTTACAAATGTGATCAATGTGCTAAGGCCCTTACACAAAGCAGTCATCTTAAAACCCATAAAGTAATATATACTGGAGGGAGACTCTAAATATGTAATCAGTGTGATGAAGCCTATTCACACCGGAGTTATCTTCTAATACATGAAAGAACACATACTGGAGAGAAACCTTATAAATGTAATCAGTGTAGGAAGTCATTTTTATCTCACAGTCATCATCAAGCTGATGAAAGAATTTATACTGGATAGAAACTCTACAAATGTAATGAATGTGATAAAGCTTTTTCACAGCCCAAGTATCTTCGAATACATGAAAGAACACATACGGGAGAGAAACCTTACCAATATAATCAGTGTGACAAACCCTTTGCACAAGGCAATAATCTCAAAGTACATACAAGAATGCATATTGGAAAGATCCCTATGAATGTAATCAATGTGGTAAAGCCTTTGCATATGACTAATCTTTTGGGATGCATCAAAGAACAGATACTGGAAAGAAAGATTACCAACATAATCAATGTGGTAAAGCCTTTGCAGAAAGCAGTCATCTTCAAACCCGTAACATACTACATACTGGAGAGACTCTGCAAATGTAATCAGTGTGATAATGCCTCTTCACAAGAGAGTGGTCTCCAAATACATAAAAGGAAACATTCTGTAGAGATACCTTAGAAATGTAGTCAATGTGATGAAGCCTATTCACAGCACAATGGTCTTACCTACAATAACTGATACTGGAGAGAAACCCTATGAATGTAAGGGATTTGGTAAAGCCTTTGCACACTACAATACGCTCCAATAACATAAAAACGACCATACTGAAGAAACTCTATGAATGTAATCACGGGGTGAAGCATTTAAACGTCACAGTAGTCTCTAGAAACAAAAAAGGAACCATCTAGGAAAAAATCCCCTATAAAGTTCTTTAACATGGTAAGGTCTTTGCACATATCTGTAGTCTTCATCTTCATGGAAGGATTCATACAGTAGAGAAACCATATGAACAAAAGAAATGTGGTAAAGCTTTTGCTCATCACAGTTATCTCTTATTATAGAAAAAAGGAGATATTAGAGAAAAATCCTACAAGCATGACAGAAGTGATGAAGCCATTTCACAGCACAGTTATCTCTGACTACATTAAAGGAAAGGCAATGATGACAAACACTATGAATGTAATAAATGGGGTAAGCCCATTATATAACATGGTCAGCTTTGAATACAGAAAAAGACATATTAGACAGGAACCCTATGAATATAAGCAATGTAGTAAACACATGAAACCATTCATACTGGAGAGAAACAGTATTGAAGGTATTAAATATGGTGATGTCTTTGCTTGTCACAGTGGTCTTTAGATACACACACACACAAATCATAATGCGGAAGAGCAACCATCCAAATATAATTGACGTGATAAACCATTTTTATAAGTTTTACATCTTTGAATACATCTAAGAGCACATACTGAAGAGAAAACATGAATGTAAGCAATAGTGTAACGCCTTTTCTGTTTTTTTTATTTTATTTCGTAAATTTATTTATTGTTATATGGAAGTACACTGTAGCTGTATTCAGACACACCAGAAGAGGGCATCAGATCTCATTATGGTTGGTTGTCAGCCACCATGTGGTTGCCAGGATTTGAACTCCGGACCTTCGGAAGAGCAGTCAGTGCTCTTAACCACTGAGCCATCTCACCAGCCCTGTAACGCCTTTTCATATTAAGGTAAAAGAATATATGTTCTGGAAAAACCCTCCAAAAGCAGTCTGTGAGATGAAGCCATTTTACATCACAGTCATCTTCAAAAGCATGCAAAGAGTCATTCTGGAGAGAAACCTTATGAATGCATTTTAAATTGTAAAGCCTTTGGAAATTTCTATAACCTTCATGATCATGACTGTATTCATGGAGGAGTGAAACTGTGAACGCAAGCAATGTGGTAAACCCTTTGCTTATACATCACAGTTTTGACCAAATGCAGAAAACAACACATACTGGTGAGAAACCTTATGAGTATATTTAATAGTGTGAAGCCTTTGCACATTTCTGTAATCATCATCATAACTATTTATACTGGAGAGAAGGCCTGTGAATGCGAGCAATGTGGCAAACTCTTTAATCTGCTTCGTTGCAAAACGTTTATTTATGAGCCCTGAGTGGTTTGACTCCTGATAACATGGAGGTGGTTGTCAGGGAAACCAAGACTGAAAGAGAAGTCACTCTAAGGCTGGGGAAATCAGGTATTTACAGAGAGCCCTGGAGTGTGGATGAACTGTCAGGGAGGGAGCCTTAAGTGTGGAAGCCAGAGGATCAAAAGGCCAAATAGCTGTGCTTGTGGAGACCCAGAAGACAAGCTAGCTCCTGTTGTACTTTCTGTATCCACCAAGCTGTTTTGGCTCAGCTCCCTTCCAGGTCTTCCATTCTTCTTGGAAACTCTAAGTAGCTGTCAAAGCCAGAACCTCATAGTCCACCAGTTGTCAGTACCCAGTTGTTCCTTAAACTGAGGAGTCCAGACGCTGTCATTGCTCTAAGTTATTTGGTCGATAGAAATAATGATATTCTAAAGAGCATTTATAGATCTCCCTTTGGGTAATATGTAGTGAAACCATGTACCCTATGAAATTTGAATTTCCCCTAAACTCAATCTGGGAAAGACTGGTTCCTCCAAATGAGAATGTCCTTGTTGAATAAGAAAGGAACGAACAATTCGGATGGGTTTACAGATGGGAAACATTCATATACATTGGTTAGATTCCTTAATTGTGCATATATCTTGCCTGCTATCTGCTCACATTAGGAACCCAAGGATAATTAGTTTATATCTTCATCACTTGTTCAAAGAAGTCACACCTAATAAATACATTAATAATTTCAATTTTCATTAATAATTTGTTTTTCTTATCTATTGATTTCTCTCTCTTCTTTTTAGGATTTTTTATTTATTTATTAATATTTTATTTTATTATTGTCTGTAGCTGTCTTCAGACACACCAAAAGAGGGCATTAGCTGTCATTACAGAGGGTTGTCTGCCACCATTTGGTTGCTGGGAATTGTATTCAGGACACCTCTGGAAGAGCAGTCAGTGCTCTTAACCACTCAGCCATCTCTACAGCCAAATTTCTCTCTCTTGCTGAATACTCCCACTATGAATCTCTGACAGGCATGGGTGTCAGTAGAACATAAAACAGATCTGCCCACCATGCTGTCAGAGTGACTGCATGACAAATGGCCATGTCACAGCTAGGGAACTTGATTCTTTTAATTAATTTAATAAGTATGAGTGACTGAGCCGTGGTATGAATAGCCATGGCACAGACTCTGATCTTAACTGGAGTAACAGAAGAAAGCACCCATTAAATGCATACCTCCTGTTCCTTGCGACTATGAGCAATATAGTTTTCCTTTATCATTGAGTCTGCTTAACTCAGCAAAGGACTAGTGTCAAGGTGTGCTTATGCTACAGTTAGTGAAACCCAGACTCACACAGATAAGTAGCTTTACAATGGAGTTAAGTGTAACTGCTCATCTTACTCATCCAAGCCAGGCATTGTAACACTGGACTATGATCATTGTCCTTAGAAAATGGAGGGAGGAATCTCAAAGTCATGCAAGGTGAGAATGGTTAGTTGGGTGTGGTGAGAGTCCCATGGATTCAACTGGAGATTTTGATTGCCTCATATCAATGTCCAAAATCTTCCCTGCATCTCCAGAACTTCCAGAACATGATACCACCAGGTGCTACCTGAGGTATAAACATGCCATATTTTCTATTCTCCATGTTTTAGTCCATGTCATCCTAGGTTGCTTCATTCTCAGACTCCTGTATCTCATTGAAGAGTGGAATTGTGCAATTGAAAAAACTTAGCATCAGGTGGCAATGAGATCCTTAATTGCATATCCAACAAAAGTTTTCAGCCTGGGGCTGGAGAGATGGCTCAGTGGTTAAGAGCACTGACTGCTCTTCCAGAGGTCTTGAGTTCAAATCCCAGCAACCACATGGTGGCTCACAACCATCCGTAACAAAAATCTGATGCCCTCTTCTGACTGTCTGAGGATAGCTACAGCATACACACATATAATAAATAAATTAAAAAGAAAAAAAAAGCAAATCCAGTGCTGTCTTCTGGTGTGTCTGAAGATAGCGACAATGTACTACTCACTTAAAATAAATTAATTAAAAAAAAAGTTTTCAACCATAAAACTATATACACACCCAACAAAAATAGACTGATCAGGTTTTATTTTTATAGTTGTGCATACCTATCTATAGATGCTTAACAAGGAAGAAATGGAAGAGATGGAGAAAGGACAAAGAAGGTAGAAAATGATGAAATATTTTTATTAAAATGTAATAAAGTTAAAGTAAAAAGCTGCAAGAAAAATAGGACACTAGATAAGAGGCCTCGTTCTTGTTATAGAGGACACAGTTTCTTTTCAGATATATGACCTGGTAGCTAATCATCTCCTGTAACAGCATTCCCAAGGCATCTCATGGACTTTGTAGATACTGTGCTCAGACATACGCATGAAAACACTCATATACTGAAAATAAACACTTAAAACAGAATACAATGATGACCTAGCCCTAAGTCATGTAGTCACCTCTTCATAACAGTCACACACGCACACACACACAGGATTTGCATGAGGAACATGGGATTTGCTTCAAACAGAATAGAAGAACAGTCTGTCGAGTCCAGTGCTCAGAGTCATCAGAGTAGACAATCAGCTTTTGGAGTCACCATTATGAACAAGGACCTGAGAGAGCCACGGTTTTTTAATTACCCAGCCTGTATTAATACCATGTATGTGAATGAAGGGTGATCAGATTGGTGGGTATACTACTTGTGGAGGTTTGCTTCATCCAATAAATATTGAATTTCCATGTAGGGGGCATTCTTTGTAAATATGTCTGATGCATTTGCCCAGTGAGGTCAACTCAGAGAATTGAGAAGAAGGCCAGTGGGTGTGGCTGTGTATTTGGTTGCTCAAACATATCTTTTAATGCCATTCCCTCTGCTAGGAAATCACTGCTCTTATCTCATAATTAATTTTATTCTCCAATGTCTTCTGGTCATTTAGAATTTCTTTCCTTTTTTTTACAACACTACTGATTATTTCCTGTAGAGGAATGTCTCCTGTATCTCAGGCTTGGTTTTGCTATTCAGTTGAGAATGGCTTTGACCATGCAATCCTGCCTCTGCTGCCAAGTGCTGGAAAGATAGACAGTCTTGCAACTTCTTCCAGGCAGGCTCTTGGCTGATCAATGAAAAGGAAAACTATACCAGTGAATGTGTGTCCTCCAATCTCTGGCTTTTATTGGGATTTAGAAATGAAATTAGACCTATGCAAGAATTGATTTCTATGATTAACTTTGAAGCTCCTACAGGCATAGTAAAAAACGGGATGGGAAAAATGCATGTAGAAAACTTTCCTGCAGTGGCAGTAGTTGATATTAGCAATGGGTAGTGAGGTATCCAGATTGGCCATTTCTTTTTCCTCGTGTCCACACACAAGGCAACCAGGAATCTCATTTAAAAAAAAAAAAAAAAAAAAACTCTGAATTTATTGTAAAACAAAATTACTATAGTTTAACCAAAATAGAAGATCAGGGTAATATGAAGTGGCCCTGCTGAACAGAGCTGCACATTTCCAGGCTTAAGATGGTCATCCTGAGAGGAAAGATATGATTAAAACTTGGTGTACTTGGGCTGGTGAGAAGGCTCAGTGGTTAAGAGCACCTACTGCTCTTCCGAAGGTCCTGAGTTCAAAAATCCCAGCAACCACATGGTGGCTCACAACCGTGTAACGAAATCTGATGCCCTCTTCTGGAGTGTCTAAGGATAGCTACAGTGTACTTACATATAATAAATAAATCTTTAAAAAAAAAAAAACTTTGTGTACTCTAATACAAATTGCAAGTTTCTAGGGTCACAAAATCTGGTTGTGCTAGTTAAAATCATTTTTGGCATATGATCCACCATTCCTTCCTGATCTCTCTGGCCTCGAAGCCCTCCCATAGACCATTCATTGTTTTTGTTTTTGTTTTGTTTTGTTTTTTTAATTTATGGCCTCTTTTTGCTTTAGGACCAGTTATTATTTGAATGTGACTTATGTTTGGCTGCAGGAACTCACACCATTGAATCAAAAGGATGACTACATAAGACACCGAGTGTGTGATGGACTGCACACGTAAGATCCTCTGCTCAGAACAGAAAGAAAATGTGCTCTAGGAGATGTGAAGAACTTGTACAGAGCTATGCAATTTCCACAATAAGACCCTGTCTGCTCCTAGGGTGGAAGGGCAGAGCTGCAAGGCCATGTGCTGTTTCAGTTAGTTGATAGCTGCTCAACAAATAGAGTAGCTGCTACTTTTCTGGGGCCAAGCTGCATGGCCCTAGCTAGTGATGCACTTTGGAGAAGTCTAGGAATCAGGAGCACTAGTGGGAGATAGCATCTTTGTTCTTCCCAGAATTCTACTTGCAAGCAGATGTAGGGAGCTGTGAGGGAGACCACAAGCCAGTCCATAGTGACAGGCGGTCGGGGGGTCACTGTCCCCAGATCAGGAAGAGCAGACTGGCTGAAGTCTCACAGTCTGAGCTGCTAGAATAGGAATAGACAGTGTGCCATATTGCAGTTCTGCTGTTAAATGTGGTGATCTGGGCAGGAACCCTTAGACTCTCAGTCATCCTGAGTGTAGATTCCAGGAGGAGGGTGAAGATCTGCATCCCTTGCAATGAAAAGCTATGCTGCATACAATACCCATTTAGTGTACACATGCAGGTACTACTTTTGGTTTGTACTCTAATGTCAGTCTGGAAAAATAAAGGTTTGTTTTTGTTTAGTTTTTGAGTTCTGAACATTGCATTTCACATTCAGTTTTGTGTGACAAAGTTTCCAAATAGTTTAGAAAGGTAGAAAGAATGTAATGGGCTTTATCCTTCATAAATATTAGATTGAAATAATTTTAAATTCTCATGACCAACAGACACAATGTTGTCATTAACTGAAACTCAACTCTAGGGCACAGAAGGAATTTCTGAGATGACTATTCTCAGGTGTGCATGATATTGTGAAGGTGGAAAGAACACATTCTACAACTTGTGTCTTAATCCATGTGGCAGGAAGCAGACATTAAATTTGTCTTCAGCATAGGTTTGTGTGTGTGTAGGTGGGGCTGGGTTTGCCTGAATCCAAAAATGGGGTGTTAGTGCCTGCAGAACCATGCATTGCCCTCTTTTGTGATCACCTCCATTTCCAAAATGAGCTCTAAGTCATGGTGCTACTCTGTTTGGAAGGGAAATCAGTAGTAGCTTGAGGGTCAGAAACATAACAATTAAGGGGTTTCTGTTGATTATTTTGTATGAATTATGGAGTCTATAACTATTCAATTCCTATACACACCAGATCATAGGGAACATTAGTCAAATTCACATTTTTTTCCAAATGGAATTTCTTTAGATATTTTTAAAAACAACTCTATTTTTGTGTTTTTCTTTCTCTCCAACACCTCATTTTTTCACGTCTTTTATACACATCCTTGACTGATGTACCTTTGTGGTACAGAAATCATATTGTGTCCATGAGTATACACTTTCTCCATAATCTTACTGAGAATTCTGAGTTTTTCCACATGTCTTATAACTTTGCAATCAACTTTCCTGTGATAAGAATTTTCTTTCAGAGGCAGGCAGATTTCTGAGTTTGAGTCCAGCAAGGTCTACAAAGTGAGTTCCAGGAAAACCAGGGCTATACAGAGAAACCCTGTCTCAAAACAAACAAACAAACAAACAAAAAATAGAATCCATGCTCCTAATTGATAATATCCAACATTGCTTTTCTCTTCTTTCTTTTCTGGAAGTACATCATTTTAATGGTGCTGGATAGAACCACGATGTCCTTCAACAAAGGAAAGGATGTAGAAAATTGACCGTCCAGCAGGTCCAGTTATTCGAGGGTCTCGAGGGGACCTTCTCCTAAGAACCAAATGGGGGGAGAGAGACGGACACCAAGTGCGAGGAATGACATGGAACCAGTCTGAGTAGCATCAAGGTGTCACTATAATCAGCAAGGCTCAAGGCTTAAATGCACAAGCAAAAGGGGAAGTACTTCTCAGCAGGAGGAATGGGGCAGTGGAAAAAGAGGAAGTACTTCTCAGCAGGAGGGATGGGGCAGCAGAATTTTTTCTTTTGGAGACTACACGGGGAAGCAGGAACTTGGTGGTATCAGGGTACATCTTGTAGTCAGGACATCCAGTGCTGACTTAGGGCTGAAACATTCTATGGTTGTTTTTGGAGTGGTGCGTTGGTGGCCCGCTTTTGACCCCCTTTTCTTCTCGGGGAGAGAGGCCCAATTCAGAGATCAGGACAATTGTGTTGTCTTAATAGCTCCCAACAGAAAATGTGGCATATTTACACAATGGAGTACTACTTAGCTATTAAAAATAATAAATTCAATAGATTTTTTGGCAAATGGATAAAAGTAGAAAGTATTATCCTGAGTGAAGTAACCCAATTTGAAAAGAAGATACATGAAATGCAAAACTTCTGAATACCCAGATAGAATTAACAGACCACATTAAGCTCAGGGAGAAGGAAGACCAAAGTGTTGGTGCTTCTATCCTTCTTAGAAAGGGGAACAAAATACTTAAGGGAGAAAATTGAGGTTCAAAGTGTAGAGCAGAGATTGAAGGAAAGGTGATCCAGAGACTGCCATATCTGGGGATCCATCCTGTATACAGTCACCAAACCCAGACACTGTAGTGGATGCCAAGTAGTGCTTGCTGAAAGGAGGCTGATATAGTTTTTTCCTGAGGTGCTCAGCAGAGCCTGACAAATACAGAGGCAGATACTAGCAGCCAACTATTGGAATGAGCACCTAAAGGAGGACTTAGTGAAAGGACTGAAGGAGCTGAAGGGGTTTGCAACTCCATAGGACTAACAACAATATCAACCAACCAGATCACCCAGAGCTCCCAGGGACTAAACCACCAACCAAGGAGTACACAAGGAGGGACCAATGGCCCCAGCTACATATGTAGCAGAGGATGGCTTTTGAAGCATCAATGGGAGGAGAGGTCCTTTGTCCTGTGAAAGCTTGATGGATACCCCAGAGTAGGGGAACATTTGAAATGTAAATAAAGAGAATTTCCAATAATAATAATAAAAAAAGCCAGGCAGTAGTGGAACATGCCTTTAATCCTACCACTTGGAAGGCAGGGGCTGACAGATTTCTTAGTTTGAGGCCAACCTGTTCTACAGAATGAGTTCCAGGAAGGAAGAAAAAAGTGTCATTGCAAAATATTTTATCCCTGTTTTATTCTATGAACATTTTTTAAAGATTTATTTATTTACTTATTTTACATATATAAGTAAACTGTAGCTTTTCAGGTGGTTGTGAGTCTTTAGGTTGTTGTTGGATATTGAATTTAGGACCTGTGCTTACTCCAGCCGTCCCTGCTTGCTCCAACCCAAAGATTTATTTGGTAATATGAATATGAAAATTTTCATTTTTCAAGAAAAAAGAATAATGAAATTATAAACTTCGAAAAACAGAGAGAGAGAGAGAAAATGAGATTCTTTTTTTTTTTTTTTTTTTTTTTGGTTTTTCAAGATAGAGTTTCTCTGTATAGCCCTGGCTGTCCTGGAACTCACTTTGTAGACCAGACTGGCCTTGAACTCAGAAATCCGCCTGCCTCTGCCTCCTGAGTGTTGTGGCCTCGAACTCAGAAATCTGCCTGCCTCTGCCTTTTGAGTGCTGGGATTAAAGGCGTGTACCACCAAGCCAAGCAAGAATGAGATTCTTAAAGGTCTGGCCTTTTGTTTTGTTTTTCTTTGACACTGGGTTTAAAGCAAAGTGCTTAACTCTCTTTTACCCTGTACTGAAAAGACTAAGAGTGATAGTCAAATAATTACTTACGAATAAGCCCTGTGTAAATTCTGGAAATTTGCAGCAGTACCTAGGACCAGTAAATAAGGATCTTTTCACCTTTGTTTTAGAGAACTCATGGTGGTATTAGCTAGCATATACTGCGTATTTCTTGAGTCTTCACAGTGTGAAAAAAATATCCTGAATCCTAAATTACTTCAGGTGTGAACATAGCTGCCATGTGTAAAGTGCTTTCAAACAATTTGTAAAGTCCTCAATTTGGATCCACAAAACCCATCTCCATAGCAGACATGTTAGTGCACACACCTATTCCTAGTTCATCTATGGTGAAATACAGATTTGATAGGTGAGACTACATGGACACTCAAGGGCATCTAGACTATAAGGCATAAGGCACAAAAAGAACACGGTTTTAAACATTGCGTGGAATGTAAGAATGTATGAAATCTTGTCCTTTGTCCTCAAACACAAATCTTTGTTTGTTTGTTTGTTTTTTGTTTTGTTTCTTGAGACATGGTTTCTCAGTGTAGCCCTGGCTGTCCTGGAACTCAAACTGTAGACCAGGCTGGCCTAGAACTGAGAAATCTGCCTGCTTCTGCCTGCATCCCAAGTGCTGGGATTAAAGGGGTGTACTACCAATGACAGGCCTCAAACACAAATCTTGATACAGACATGTCAACACTTACAGAAAGAAGGACCATGCCCCAGTTTCTTTCTCCCACTGTGATAAAGAGCATAGCATAGCTAAAAGCAACACGTAGAGGGAAAAGGTGTATGTGGCTTATACATTGAGCCTACAGTACATCCTTTAGGGAAGAAAGGCTGAAATTAAAGCAGAACAGAAATGCTGCAGCCAGGAATTGAAATAGAATCCATTGAAGAATTTGATTTACTGGATGGCTACCTAGACTCATGTTCAGTCATCTTTCTAATACTTCTCAGCAGCACCTGCCCATATGTGAGAGCTCACAGTGTCCACAGCGATCATTCTGCAGGAAGTTGCACTACATGCTTTCCTGCAGTACCGTCTGTTGTATGCATTTCAGAACCGTGGTTTCTCCTTTGCAAAAAATGATCAGTTTTATCATTTCACACACATACACACGCACGCACACACACACAATTGACATCTTGTCAACTCAACAAATATGCCATTACCAATGGTAACTTTTGCTTTTTTACATTATTCTCAAGATTTTATGTTTTATCATAACATAATAAACATAGCACAGTCCATGTTTTTTTTTTTTTGTTTGTTTTTTTGTTTTTTGGAATCAGGGTTTCTCTGTGTAGCCCTGGCTATCCTAAAATTCACTTTGTAGACCAGGCTGGCCTCAAACTCAGAAATCCACCTGCCTCTGCCTCCCAAGTGCTGGAATTAAAGGCATGCACCACCACCTCCCGGAGCACAGTCCACCTTTTAAAAGTCCTTAATTATTTCAAAATTCCAACATTTTAAAGACTTGATGTTTCTTTAAAATATTCACTCTCTTTAACTGTGAGCTCCTAAAAATTCTAAATGAGCTAAATACTTCTTGCAAGAATGAAGAACCAGCCAGGCAGTGGTGGCACAAGCTTTTAATTCCAGCACTCCAGAGGCCGAGGCAGGCAGATTTCTGAGTTCCAGGCCAGCCTTGTCTACAGAGTGAGTTCTAGGACAGCTAGGGCTATACAGAGAAACCCTGTGTTGAAAAACAAAACAAAAAAAAACAAAAACAAAACAAAAACAAAAACAAATAAATAAATAAAAGAAGGAAAAACCACTGCACAGTTGCAACAAAAAGTCAAGATAAAAAAAACCAATGTAGTAAATAATTAGGTATTGCTGAGTCCTGCATGGCCTTGGTAGGGACAAAATGAGATGTTTCTGTGGACCCAGCCAGCAGACAGAGGCCTATACAAGTATCTGTGGCTGATGTGAGCATAAAGGTTTGGTTTTTTGTTTGTTTGTTTGTTTTTGTTTTGAGGTTTGTTTTGTTTTGTATAACAATACACATTTTACATTCCTCCATCAATGAATGTCCTCCCTGTAAATGTGTTTTCTTTTTTTTTTCTTCTTGATTTTTGGTTTTTTGTTTGTTTGTTTGTTTTTGTTTTGAGGTTTGTTTTGTTTTGTATAACAATACACATTTTACATTCCTCCATCAATGAATGTCCTCCCTGTAAATGTGTTTTCTTTTTTTTTTCTTCTTGATTTTTGGTTTTTTGTTTGTTTGTTTGTTTTTGTTTTGAGGTTTGTTTTGTTTTGTATAACAATACACATTTTACATTCCTCCATCAATGAATGTCCTCCCTGTAAATGTGTTTTCTTTTTTTTTTCTTCTTGATTTTTCGAGACAGGGTTCCTCTGTATAGCCCTGGCTGTCCTGGAACACACTCTGAAGACCAGGCTGGCCTCAAACTCAGAAATCTGCCTGCTTCTGCCTCCCTAGTGCTGTGATTAAAGGCATGGGGCACCATGCCAGGCTAGCTCCATGTAAACATTAATGACTCCATAATAATCAGAGAGAGTCCAAGTCTGGAAGGCTAAAGAGTGGCTAATGTCTCAGGAAAATGGGGAATGCTAGGACCTTCCGGACAGTCCTTAAGGCTATGGAAAGGAACTCTAAAACATGGGTTCAAAAATATGTAATTTCTCAAAAAAACCAAGGTTGCAATATGAACTATATGAGAGCATTCACAAATCTAAGGGAAGAAAAGCAGCCAAACTGGGCCTATTGTTAGAAGGATAAGGAAGGAGATGAAGAGACTTAGGGAGTGGAGATCAGAGGAGATCCCACCCAGCTGGGGTTTTTTGTTTATGCTTACAAAGACAGATTCCGGAGTTCCTGGCAGGACTGGGACAGAGCAAAGTTAGGCCCAGGTGTGGTGTAAATGGTAATTTCCGGACATCGTCCCACCCAGCTAATTTACTACCATCAGTGATTAACAGAGGCCAGCTGATCTCTGACTTCTTTTGCAATATTAAAGGAAAATGTATGCTTGCTCTCTCCTAAGAATTAAGAGGCTGCACTCACTGAATGCCAATTCATTAGACAATCCAACGGAAACCAAGAGTAAATTTCTAGATCCATATGTAAAATAAAAACTGGGCTTTCCCCTGTGTAGGAGAATGCCGGTGCTGAAAGGCAGAAGTGGTTAGATAGGTGGAGGAGCACCCTCATAGAGGCAGGGGAAGGGGAGAAGGGATGGGGATTTCTGGAGAGGAGACCATGTAAATAAAGAAAATATTCAATTTAAAAAAGACTGGAGCTGGGCGTGGTGGCACACGCCTTTAATCCCAGCACTTGGGAGGCAGAGGCAGGCGGATTTCTGAGTTCAAGGCCACCCTGGTCTACAAAGTGAGCTCCAGAACAGCCAGGGCTATACAGAGAAACCCTGTCTCGAAAAAACAAACAAACAAACAAACAAAAGACTGGGTTTATGATCTGCAAGTGATGAGATGTCCAAGAATCTTTTAAAATAGCAAGAGAGAACTGCCTAGAGAACCTTCCTGAGCAGAAAATAGAGAGAGCTATCTGGAGAAATCCAGAGAAAGCAGAACACAGAGAGAGCAAGCTGTGAAGTTGTCTGAAACAGTGCAAAGGTCTTTCAGTACAAAGGTCACCAACTTGGATTCACTTTGGCTTCAAGTAGTTTATTTAGCCATTCACAAACATCCCATCCTCAGTGTATTAGTTACGGTTTTACTGCTGTGAACAGACACCATGACCAAGGCAAGTCTTATAAAAACAACATTTAATTGGAGCTGGCTTACAGATTCAGAGGTTCAGTCCATTACCATCAAAGTGGGAACATGGTAGCATCCAGGCAGGCATGGTGCAGGAGGAGCTGAGAGCTCTATGTCTTCATCCAAAGGCTGCTAGTGGAAGACTGACTTCCAGACAACTAGGGTGAGGATCTTATGCCTACACCCACAGTGACACACCTACTCCAACCAGGTCTCACCCATTCCAACAAGGCCACACCTCCAAAAGGTGCCACTCCCTCGTCCAAGCATATAACACCCATCATACTCAGCAACTCTGTCCAGTCTTGAGGCTACTCTTTGGCAAGCTGTCTTGTGTTGGAACCCAAATCTTCTTTGTCAAAAGGGAATTATGCAGCTCCACTTCTCTGGTTTTGCCATCAACAGCACACACAAAAATTGACACAATGCCAACAAGGCCACACCTCCAAAACTTGCCACTCCCTGGTCCAAGAATATACAAACCATCACACTCAGCAACTCTCCAGTCGGAGGCTGGTCTTTGGCAAGCTGTCCTGTGTTGGAGCTCAAATCTTCTTTGTCAAAAGAGAATTATGCAGCTCCACTTCTCTGGTTTTGCCATCAACAGCACATACAAAAATTGACACATAGTCTCAGACCAAATTATCCCTTTGTCCATCCCAATATCCTGGGATCACTAAAGTGTTAGAGCTCCATTGGATTTGAACACTTCTTTAAGTGATTCCCAGTCATTTAAGATTCCTCTGTTGAGAATTCTGTGTTTAGCTTTGTACCCCATTTGTAATTGGATTATTTGTGTTGTTGGTGTCTAACTTCTTGAATTTTTGGTAAATTTTGGATATTAGCTCTCTGTCAGATGTAGGATTGGTAAAGACTCTTTCTCAGGCTGTAGGGCGCCATTTTGTTACATTGACAGTTTCCTTTCCTTCCTGAAGCTTTGCAGTTTCATGAGGCCTTATTCATGGATTGTTGATCTTAGAGCCTGAACCATTGGTATTCTGTTCAGGAAACTGTCTCCTGTACCAATGAGTTCAAGGGTATTTCCCACTTTACATTCTATGAAATTTAATGTATATCCATTATGTGTTGAGGTCCTTGATCCACCTGGACTTGAGTTTTGTGCATAGTTATAAAAATGGATCTATTTTCATTCTTCTATATGTAGATATCCAGTGATACCAGCACCATTCTTTGAAGATACTTTATTTTTCCACTATACAATTTTGGTTTCTTTGTCAAAATCCAGTGTCCATGAGTTTGTGGGTTTATTTCTGGGGTTTCTATTTGATTCCATTGATCAAAGTGTGTGCTTCTGTACTAATACAATGCAGTTTTTTTGTTTGTTTGTTTAGGATTTTTTTTGGTGTTTTGTTTTTTTTTAAATCACTATTGCTATGTAGTACAGCTTAAGGTCAGGCATGGTGATCTCGGGTTTTGAGGGCTCCTATGCTCCACCTTGCTGGCTGCAGAAGACAATTTTCTTTTCTTTTTTTTTTTTTTTGTAAAATTTTTTTAAGATTTATTTGTTATTATAAATAGGTACACTGTAGCTTTCATACACACCAGAAGAGGGTGTCAGATCTCATTACAGGTGGTTATGAGCCATCATGTGGTTGCTGGGATTTGAACTCAGTATGTTTGGAAGAGCAGTGAGTGCTCTTAACCACTGAGGAATCTCACCAGCTCATATATAACCTTTCTTTTATTTAAAGTTTTTTTTAGGATTTATTTATTATTATAATTAAGTACACTGTAGCTATCTTCAGACAGAACCAGAAGAGGGTTTCAGATCCAATTATCCAAATCAAGGAAATTATACTTGTTAAGGACCTGCTGACATTTTATCTTTCTTTTCCTGTTAAAACTATTTTGTTTAATTCTATATTGTTCCCTATAGTGTTTTTCTTTCCTCCTGTTAGAAGTTAAAAGACAATCTTATTTGATTTGTTCTTTCTCAATAACCTTCCGATTTACATATCGTAGTTTGTTTCCATTGTTTCATTGTGTGTTCTGTGAACTGGTTGATAGTTAACTAAATTATACAATGCAATAAATTCTGATTTTTTTTTAATCATTCGCTATGTACCTCAGCCTTCAGTTTGAGTATAAACAGCCTCTACAGCTTTTAATCAGGAATGCTTCTCTCTTCTCAATCAGAGAAGCCTGCAATTCCATTTGAGGTGGGTTGTACTATGGAAGTATCTATGCACTTTCTCTAGCTCCTCCATTGGGGGCCCTGTGTTCCATCCAATAGAGGACTGTGAGCATCCACTTCTGTATTTGCCAGGCAGTGGCATAGCCTCCCAAGAGACAGCTATATCAGGGTCATGTCAGCAAAATCTTGCTAGTATATGCAACAGAGTCTACATTTGGTGGCCGATTATGGTATGGATCCCTGAGTGGGGCAGTCTCTGGATGGTCCATCCTTTGATCTCAGCTCCAAACTTTGTCTCTGTAAGTCCTTCCATGGGTATTTTGTTCCCTACTCTAAGGAGGAATGAAGTATCCGCACATTGGTCTTCCTTTTTCTTGATTTTCTTGTGATTTGCAAATTGTATCTTGAGTATTCTAAGTTTCTGGGCTAAGGAGCTGAAAGGGTCTGCAACCCTGTAGGTGGAACAACAATATGAGCTAACCAGTACCCCAAGAACTTGTGTCTCTAGTTGCATATGTAGCAGAAGATGGCCTATACAGCCATCATTGGGAAGAGAGGCCCCTTGGTCTTGCAACTTTATATGCCCCAGTACAGGGGAACACCAGGGCCAAGAAGTGGGAGTGGGGGGGCAAGTGCAGGGGGAGGGTATAGGGGACCTTCAGGATAGTATTTGAAATGTAAATGAAGAAAATATCTAATAAAAAATAAGTTAAACATCATAGAGACATTCAAGTGAAAAAAAAAAAAAGAAGTATCTATGTAGACCAACATGGTCTCAAATTCATGGATATTAATTTGCCCCCAAAGTCCTGGAATCACTAGCATGTGCTCCCATGCTTATCAGTATTCATTTTTGACAATTTGTTATGTAGGCACTGATGGCAAACACATGAAAGGACCTTTAGAGGATTCTCTTCTTGCAGTTCTTCAATGTTCCTTTTTATCTGTTTTTTCCATTTGTTCTTCTTTTCCATAGGGTGTGTGTGTGTGTGGTGTGTGTGTGTGTGTGTGTGTGTGTGTGTGTGTGTGTGTAGGTACTATGTACCACCTTTCTCAAACTCACAATGATCTTTCTGCTTATTTGCCCTCAGTGCTGGGGCTGTAGAAATTCTCTCCTATACCCAGGTTGAGAAATAATTTGTATGATGTAAATGGTCTCTATTTTTCTTTTTTACTCAGCTCTTACTATTTCTTTTATTTTCTTGGATATTTTGGATATTTTCTTTTTTTCTTAGTCTTTATTTTTTTATTTCTTTTCTTTTTTTTTTTTTTTTAACATTTTTGTTTCGTCCAAATGCATCCCAGAACTACCTTAAACATCTAAACACTTCTTGTATCTCCTTCAGTTTCTGGAGTCTAACTTCACTTTTTGATGCTGCCTTGCTTGATCGACTGGTTGATTTGAGAGCAAAGCTTTACTCCACAGCCTAGGCCCCTTCCAACTTCCAATGATCCTCCTGCCTCAGCTTCTTGAGTGCTGGAACCACAAGCATTCACTACTACCTCCAATACCACTGCATTTATTTATTTTTCCTACTGAGATCTCCTTTGGTTTTTTTTTTAATTTACTTATTTATTATATGTAAGCACTCTGTAGCTGTCTTCAGACACTCCAGAAGAGGGTGTCAGATCTCATTACAGATGGTTGTGAGCACCATGTGTTTGCTGATATTTGAACTCAGGACCTTTGAAAAAGCAGTCAGTGCTCTTACCCGCTGAGCCATCTCGCCAGCCCTGGATATTTTCTTTATTTCCCCTCTCCACACCTCCCTTTCAGAGTCCCCCTATTGCTTACCCTCTCCCCCTGACTCTGTGAGGGTGCTTCCCCACCCACCCACTGCCATCCTCCTGCCCTGGCGTTCCCCTTCACTTGGGCATTGAACACCATAGCCCTGAGGGCCTCTCCTCCCACTGATGTCCAACAAGGCCATCTTCTGCCACATGTGTGGCCAGCACCATGTGTATTCTTTAGTTGGTGTTCCTGTCCCCAGGAGCTCTGTGGGTCTGGCCATGGGGCTGCAAACCCCCTCAGATCCTTCAGTCCCTTCTCCATCTCCTCCATCAGGGACCCCTGAGCTCAGTCCAATGATTGCCTAGGAGCTTCCTCTTCTGTATTTGTCAGAGTCTGGAAGAGCCTCTCAGGAGACAGCCATATCAGGCTTCTATCAGCAAGCACTTCCAGGCATCCACAATAGCATCTGGTGGCTGAGTATGAGATGGATCCCCAGGTGGGGCAGTTTCTGTATGGCCTTTCCTTCGGTCTCTGCTCCACACTTTTATAAGATTCTGGGGAGCCTAAGCGGGGAACCCCTGGGTGAAACACATGCAAAAAGCAAGAGAAATTTCTTTTTCCATTGCTCTGGGGTAGTCCCAGACCTGAAGGAGAGACAGCAACACCTGGCACTCATTCAGAGTTTTGATGGGGTTTCCAGGGGCAGAATAGAGCATCAACAACTAGGTACAATGTGATTGGGTGAACAGTGCACCCTTTAAACTGATTGGTCTTTAAGGAATGAGGTGACAAGGAGTTCCCTTGTCTGAGGGTGGGCAACAGTCCATCCTGTGGAATGTGTCTCCACCCACAGGTCTTTTCCCACACCTTGGTCTGAGCAATGCTATGTAGCCTCTCTCTCTTCCAGACATCTCATTACATATGGTTGTGAGCCACCATGTGGTTGCTGGATTTGAACTCAGGACCTTTGGAAGAGCAGTTGGTGCTCTTAACCACTGAGCCATCTCTCCAGCCCTTTATATTCTTCATTTGAGTGCAGGCCTGTGTATATTTATGATTCCTGGTTTCCTTGGTGATCTGTGGGTGCAAGGACCTTTGTGACTCAACATCGTGTTCTTCATTAAAGAGTGAAGCTCTTTTGCAAGTGGGAGAAGTAGCTGAAGGGTGCATGTGTGGTTGCCTCAATCCCACTTGGGAGGGAAATGAAAGCAATCAAGGTGGGGGAAGGGGCAGAGGGAGTGGGGACAGGAAGGGGAAGTAGGGAACATGATCAGGTTTTGAGGGAGGGGAAACAGGACTTAAGTACTGCCAGGGACTCCGGTGGAGTCAGCTTGACAGATGAAAGTCTGAAAGCTTTCTCATGAGGAAAAAGTTTCAAGGAAACTTACTCCTGGATCTTTGGCTATTTCCCTAACCCATAAAATTAATTTTCCAAACCCACATTAGTCTAGTGTATAGATCCACGTGCACTCTATATAGTATTACCTTATAGTAAATGCCTTTTAAGATTGTATTCTAACATAGCTAAAGCCTTTTTCCAGTGTTCTTAGATTCCAGATAGCAGCAAGGAGCTTAACCCATTCAGTAAACAATTAAGCACTTGCCATTTTACTCAGCTGTTTACAGATAGAGACTAAAAGTCTCACTGAGATAGAAATCTTTTACTACAGGCTACTTCCATGTCAAGTATAAGTTGATATACTACCCTGATAAGGGGAAACTCTCCAGACAAGATAAGTTTTACTAGACCTAAGAATTTAGAGCTCTGTGATAGCGCATTACTCTTAAGGCCTGTCAAGAGTTAACAACCCCCTGATGCTTTTAACCTTAAAGTGTGAAATTCTTGCCTGGCATTAGGCTGATCCTAGGCAGGGCTTGTTATCCCTAATGTAAACATTTAATTAGTCCCTGTAAATTCCTTTCTGCTGTAACTGGTGAATTTCAGTGTATCTTGTCTTTTTGTGATTTGTATCCTCTGATAATTCGTTGTTATATAAGTCTGAAGCTCAACCAGAACAATACATTCAGATTCAACACATCTTTCGTGTATCTGTCTGTCATTTTCATCCAAACTCTTTGTCCACCTGCCTAAGAAATCCCGTTCTTCACAGACCAGGGACCCAGAGAGTCTGTGGCAAAGTACTTTGGGCCACTAGATGGTGCTGGTCTAACTGGTAGTCTGTATGTGGAAAAATGATTATAAATCCATACTTATCACATTGCACAAAGCATAAGTCCAAGTAGATCAATGACCTCAATATAAAACCAGATACAATGAATCAAATAGTTGAGAAAGTGAGAAAGAGCCTAATATTCATTACTACAGCGGGAAATTTCATAAAAATAATTCCAATGACTCATGCTCTAAGATCTAGAACTGATAAATGGTACCATATGAAACTGGAAAGCTTCTGTAAGGCAAGGATATAGTCAACAGGACAAAGCAGCAACCTACAGATTGAGAAAAAATCTTCACCCACATCTACTAGAAGGCTAATATCCAAAATATATAAAGAATTCAAGAAGCTAACCACCAAAAACCTGAACAAACCAATCAAAATATGAGCTATAGAACTAAACAGAGAATTCACAACAGAGTGAGGTAACTCAGGTCCAAAAGGTATTACTCACTAATCAGTAGATATTAACCAAAATAGACAATACACAAGCACAACACACTAGACTCATGAAGGGTCACAGCATAAGGACCCAAGTGATGTTGCCTTAAACCCACTAGGGTGGGAGAAGAAAGCGATTATGGGGATAAGGGTAAGGGAATGACCTGGTTGGGAGAGGGCACAGTGAGGGGAAGTAGGGAAATTATCAGGTATTGGGTTTGGGGAACAGGACTGAAGCCCTGAGGGCCAGCAAAAAGAATGGAAACAGCTAACCTCTGGAGGTAGGGGGACACTCTAGAATGTACTGGTGACATGGAAGTTGAAAGACTCTCAGGATTCAAAGGGAGGGATCTTGGATGAAGTGATCTAGAGTGGGCAGTGGAACTTGTAGAGTCCACTTCCAGTGGAGGGACATGACATCAAGTGGACGGATGGGGTTTCGATCCCAGAGTCAATAGTTCTGACCAAGAATTGTTCCTGTCTGATGAAACTGCAGGGACAAAATGGAGAAGAGCATGAGAGAAAGTACATCTAGTGACAGTCCCAAATTGGGATCCAGATAAAGGGGGTCCAGGGTCCTGACATTGTCAATGGTGCTCTGATGTGCGTGCAGACAGGAACCTAGCATGGTTGCCCTCTGAGAAGCCCAACAAGCAGCTGAAAGAATCAGATGCAGATACTAGCACCCAGACAATGGACAGAAGCCCGGGACCCCTATGGTTGAATTAGGGGAAAGCTGGAAAAATCCGAGGAGGAGGGTGGCCCCAGGGAAAGACCAGCAGTCTCAAGTGACCTGAAACCTGAGATCTCTCTAGACACTGAGCCACCAAGCAGGCAGCATACAACCAGGCAGCTGTTATGAAGCCCTTGACATATAAAGCAGAGGACTGCGTGGTTGGGGCCTTAGTGAGAGAAGATGCACCTTACCATGAAAAGCCTTTAGGCCGCAGAGATTGAGGAAGCCTGGTGGTGCTGAGTGGTGGGGTGGGGACATCCTCTTGGAGATAGAGGTGGGGGTAGAAGGTATGGTATAAGGAACGGTCATGGGGCAGACAGGGAGGAGGATGAAGTATGGACTGTAAAAAACAATTAATGAATAAAAGTAAATAAGTTTTAAAATTAAACAAAAAGCATTGCTTTGGAAATGACTCCCAGGTTCTCCTTGCCTGCAAATGGAACGAAATCTGTCTTAGCTCTTCTATCTTGCCTCTTGTGATGGTTATTCTTGGTAGTCAAATACATGGAATTAACTAAAATGGTGACAGTTCAAGTACTGTGAAGGATTTTTCATAATTTTATCATTTTAAGTTGTAAACCCTTTTTAAAATCTGGATCTTTTGAAGTGATAAGAGATATCTTTAATCTAGGCCACAGCTTCTAGTGGCAGACTACATTTATAAAGGTCATTGAAGGTGGTAGTTCGTTCTCCTTGTCTTCATGTCTTACCTCTGACTAGCAAGCTCAGTTTTTGGAAAACTGGTTTACTTTTTCCTAATTGTGATGTAGACTGAAGACCAGCAGTGTCATCCAGCCACATGGACTGAACCACTACTATATTCTTCATCTGTCCATTTGCAGACAGCCATTGTTGGACTGGTTGGACCACAGCTTACAAGCCATTCCAATAACTCCACTTTCTACATATACAGAGAAATTCATTCTATCAGTTTTGTCCATTAGGATACCTTTATTAATACAGCTGTCGCTTTTTTCCTCTTCCCACTAAGGAAGATGTGCTGGCTAGCAATAGTGTTGTGTAGAGTTTCTCATATCTTTCCTGCTTTTCTCCTGGGGCTGTGTAAAGTCTGATGCCTACCAGGTGAAACATAGCTGCAGTTTACCTGACCTGACCTGACCATGAAACCACAGAACAAAAATCTTAATGTTTCCTAAAAAATCCTTTGAATTGTTCATTTTCTGGGTGCCCTTTCCCTATGGGCTGGATTGTTTATTTCACTGCAAGTTAAATAATGGGCCCTGCAAGCTATCTTCCTTGATTACAGCAGGGAGAAGGGGAAGTGCTAGAAGCAAGGATAGGGGGTTAGAGGGCAATCACAAGTGCTACAGAAATGCAAATCTGTCCAGATCTGGAAAATGTCTAGCTCTGGAATGGAAGCCTGGTACAACAACTGAAGAACTATAGTTTTAGCCTGGCTAATGTACATCAAAGCTGTTTGCAGAAGCCTTTCCCATCCCCCTGCTCCTTGCCCTTTCCCTGCTAATATAAACAAGCCTTTCCCTGCCAGTGTAAAGCAGCTCAAGACTGCCTGGCTCCTTCCCCATCTGAGGGGACTGACTAATGGTCAAAATGACCACAACTGCCATAGCAAGACTAGCTGTTCTCAAAATTAGCCATAACAATAATAACGGTCCCTGGGACCCTGGCCTAAGTTTGAATTCTAAGATAAACCGACCTTGCTGACAAAGTTTCTGACACATCACTAGCTGACCACCAAAAGTAATAAACATCACTGTTACTTTGCTTGCCAACAATGATAAAGTTGTGTAACACCCCCTCCCCCAAAAACAGAGTAAAAAAAAAAAAAAAAAAAAAAAAAAACTGTACTGTAAGCAATCAGGGTTGATTCTCCCTGGGAGGCTGAGCAACCCTATGCATATCAGAATAAAAACCTCTTGCCATGCAGCGATCAATTGTCAAGCTGTGTCTCTGGGGGTCGCGTTCTCAACATTTGGGCCCCTGGGGTCCTAGCACAACCCCTTTGCTTTATCCCATCAGTGCACTCTCACCCTACTCATCTGGAAAATGGTCGGCCCTGGGCAAGCAGCATGGGCCAGGAATCCCTAAGCTGTGTCCCTTCATCACACACTAACATTAAGGGAGGTGCTTATGTCACTCGAAACTTGCTGGCCAATCACGGCCTCCACTCTGTCCTGCCAGTCAGAAGTGGAGGCGGGTGCTTCCGGGCGCCATGTTGCTGGTTCAATGCTGTAGCTGAGGAGGCTGGTGTGGTTTGTGTGTCCTGCTCTGTGTGCTACTGCTGGGTGCTGTGAGGGGAATTCAGGCGAGCTCTGAACCCGCGACATGGTGAGTATATGGCAGCTGCTTCCAATGGGAAGGGGCAGGCGATTGAACAACTGGAGCGACTATGGTGAGTCCTCCCTGGGGCTGAGTGCGCACCGCGAACCTCAGCTACACAGGGCCACGTGTGAGGTTGTTTGTGGTCTTAGCTGCTCTGAAAAACTCTGCTCTGGGGCTTCATCTGCACGAGTATTTGAGCATGGGCTTGTGTGTTGAAACCTTCTTGGCAAGATGGCAAACACAGAAATACCTAGTTCCTCCAGTATCTTCTACAATTTTGCTTGTTTGTTTGGTTGGTTGGTTGGTTTTTTAAGACAGGGTTTCTCTGTGTAGCCCTGGCTGTCCAGCAACTCACTCTGTAGACCAGGCTGGCCTCAAACTCAGAAATCCGCCTGCCTCTGCCTCTCAAGTGCTGGGATTAAAGGCGTGTGCCACCACTGCCAGGTTTTTTTTTTTTTTTAACTTTTTTTTTAATCTCATACAATTTTTACACTTTGTTTTAATATTGTGATGCAAGATATATTTGGAGTTAATATGAGAAAGTTGTAAACGTCACTTCCTGTCCAATATTAAGCTGCCCAGCACTGTTTTAGACTCCTCCGAGTTTATTCCATCATGTAACAGGGTCTGCTGACTTTATACACTGCAGGAAGGAGCATAAAAGACGGTATTCTTCTTAAGAAGCTGACCTGGCATAAGGTATTGCTTGTGCGGGACCTTCCCATCCCAACTTTTGTGCTCTGTACCTTCTGCCTCTCTTCTCCTTTTCATCCTTTGGGATCTTCCACTTAGGACTGTGTCACTGTTTCAGGTCTCTGATGTACTTAAGAAGTACTTCTGAGGTGTCTTTGGTGTGTAAACCTCCCCTCTGCCTAAGTGGCTAGACTTGCAGTCCTCTGTCCCTGTCTAAATTGTTCAAAGTGGAACCTGGAGGCTGAACATAAAAGAGACTAAGGATAATGGCAGCTGTGGAATGCAAGGCCTGTTCTAGGCTGGCTCCTCTGAGCAGTAACCAGTGCTTGACACATGCTATTGTTTGGTGGGTTGTTTTGGTTTTTTTGTCTTTTTGGGGTTTTTTTTTGTTTTTTTTTTTTTTTTTTTTTTTGTTTTTTTTTGTTTTTTCGAGACAGGGTTTCTCTGTGTAGCCTTGGGTGTCCTATAACTCACTCTGTACACCAGGCTGGCCTCGAACTCAGATTTCCGCCTGCCTCTGCCTCCGGAGTGCTGGGATTAAAGGTGTGCATCAACACGAAGGGCGACTCATGCTATTGTTAAAGACATATTTCTTTCTTTCTTTTAAAAAAAATTTTTTTATATGTAAATACACTGTAGCTATCCTCCAGAAGAGGGCATCAGATTTCATTATGGATGGTTGTGACCCACCATGTGGTTGCTGGGATTTGAACTCAGGACGTTTGGAAGAGCAGTAGGTGCTCTTAACCACTCAGCCATCTCGCCAGCCCCAAACTTTTGTTTGTTTATTTTTTTGTTTTTTGTCTTTTGAGACAGGGTTTTTCTGTATAACCCTGCCTATCCTGGAGCTCACTTTGTAGACCAGGCTGGCCTCGAAATCAGAAATCCGCCTGCCTCTGCCTCCCGAGTGCTGGAGCTAAAGGTGTGCGCCACCAAGCCCGGCTTTCCATCAAACTTTTTAAATCCATACCTTAAAGGGCCTTACCACAATAGAGTTTTGAAGTGAACATTTTGCTTCCAGTTCCTAGCTATTATAAATAAGGTTGATATGAACATAGTGGAGCATGTTTCCTTGCGATATGTGGAACATCTTCTGGGTATATACCCTGGAGTGGTATAACTGGGTCTTGAGATAGAACTAGACTCAGTTTTCTGACAAACCACCAGCTTGAGTTCCAGAGTGGTTGTACACGTTTACAACCCTACAAGAGATGGAGGAGTGTTTGCCTTTCTCAATGTCCTTGCCAGCATGTGCTGTTCCTGGAGTTTTCAATTTTAGCCATTCTGATGCATGTAAAGTGGAATCTCAGGGTTGTTTTTTTTTTTTGCATTTACCTGGTTAGCAACAATGTTGAACATTTATTGAATTGATACTAGGTGTATTAGTCAGGGTTCTCTAGAGTCACAGAACTTATGGATAGTCTCTAGATAGTAAAGGAATTTATTGATGACTTACAGTCAGCAGCCCAATTCCCAACAATGGTTCAGTCGCAGCTGTGAATGGAAGTCCAAGGATCTAGCAGTTACTCAGCATCACGCAGCAAGCAGGCGAAGGAGCAAGAGCAAGAGCTAGACTCCCTTCTTCCAATGTCCTTATATTGTCTCCAGCAGAAGGTGTAGCCCAGATTAAAGGTGTGTTCCACCACACCTTTAATCCCAGATGAAAGGCATAGCCCAGATTAAAGGTGTGTTCCTTAAACTCAGAGATTTAATCTTCTGGAATCCATAGCCACTATGGCTCAAGATCTTCAAACCAAGATCCAGATAAGGATCTCCAAGCCTCAAGATAAGGGTCACTGGTGAGCCTTCCAATTCCGGATTGTAGTTCATTCCAAATATTGTCAAGTTGACAACCAGGAATAGCCACTACAATAGGTCATTCGAACTTCCTCTGTTGAGAATTCTGATTAGCTCTGTATCCCATTTTTAATTAGGTTGTTTGATTTTTTTGGCATCTAACTTTTTGAGATCTTTATAACTTTTAGATATTAGCCCTCTATTGGCTATAGGGTTGGTGAACATCTTTTCTCAGTTTTTGGCTACTGTTTTGTCCTATTGACAGTGTCCTCTCCCTTACAGAAGCTTTTCATTTTCAAGAAATGTATTAACTGTTGGTCTTAGAGCCTGAGCCATTGATGTTCTGCTCAGGAAATTCTGTGTCCTGTACCAATGCGTTCAAGGGTATTTCCTACTTTGTCTGCTATTAGATTCAGTGTAGCTGGTTTTATGTGAGGTCCTTGATCCATCCTGTGCAGGGTGATTCTTCTATATACACACTGCCAGTTAGATCAGAACATTTGTTCACGATGCTTTCTTTTTCTATTGTATGGTTTTTGCTTCTTTGCCTAAGAATTGTCCATAGGTGTATGAGTTCATTTCTGGGTATTCGATTCCACTGATCTTCCTGTCTGTACTGATATCATTTGTTTTTTTTATCACTATTGCTATGTAGTACAGCTTGAGATGAGGAAGTGTGATGCTTTAGAAGTTCCTTTATGGTTCAGGATTGTTTTGGCTATCCTGGGAGTGTTTGTTCTTCCATATGAGGTAGAGAATTCCACTTTCTTTTTTTTTTTCTTTTTTTTTTTTGGTTTTTCGATGCAGGGTTTCTCTTTATAACCCTGGCTGTCCTGGAATTCACTTTGTAGACCAGGCTGGCCTCAAACTCAGAAATCCGCCTGCCTCTGCCTCCTGAGTGCTGGGATTAAAAGCCTGCGCCACCACGCCCGGTGCACTTTCTATTTTTTAAAGATTTATTTATTTATTATATATAAATAGACTCTGGCTGTCTTCAGGCACAGATCTCACTACAGATGGTTGTAAGCCATTAGGTGGTTCATGGGAGTTGAACTCAGGACCTCTAGAAGAACAGTCTTAAATGCTGAGCCATCTCTCTAGCCTGAGAATTGCAACTTCAATGTCTGTAGAAAATTCTGTTTGAAATTTGAGGGAAATTGCATTGACTTTGTACATTGCTTTTGGTACCATGGCCATACTAACTATGTTTTTTGGTTGTCTGTTTTCAAAATTGTTTTTTCTGAGTGATGAGCTTGTGGTCCTAGGACTTGTTCCATCTACCAGGCTCGCCTTGAACTCAGAGAGTTCTGCCTGCCTCTGCCTGTGGTCCTGTGTCTTGAAGGCATTCCTGCAACTCTTTCAGGCTTGACCCTTACTAATCTGTGAAATGGAAAAAAGACCACTGGGTGAGGGTCCTCTGACTTCCATCCCTTTTATTGGGCATTTAAAAATGAAATGGGACTTGAGACAAAATTGACTTCACTGACCAACTCTGATACTGCCATATTCACAGCCCAGAGAGGGATGGGGGGATAAGTGGGGAGTAGCTTTCATGTTTCACAATATTTGGTTGTCATTCACAATGAGTAGTCAGGTCATCAAATTTTGATAATCATTAAAAGTCCTGACTGGCAAATTTGTCAGTTTCATAAACCTGGGCAATCAAAACTCTGGATAAAGAACTGAACTCATTTTTAGAAACCAAAATTCTGTAGTTTCACCCAGTTAACCAATACAGAAGATATGAGCAGACTGGTGTGGTTCTTCCTAACAGGAATGTTATTACTCCTGTCTGAAAATGCAGAATCAGAGAGAAAATATAAGAGTAATACCTGGTGTGCGTTAATACTTATGTCTAAGCCCTAGAGAATATTGACCCACAAAGCTGATCTCAATGTTAAAATGATTTTTCAGATTTTACTTAAATCTTTTCCACCTTCTCATTCCTCCCTACTATTAAGCTTCAAACCCTGGGACGAATGACCTATTTAACAAGTCAAAGAGGACCTGGCCTTGAGTTTCTCCCAGCATCCTTCAGAGTCTACCTTTAAGAGGTTAGGGGCTGTCATACCACCACCCCTAAAACAGTGATTGAACTGCCCTTCTCTGTGCAGCTCTTCCTGATGTAATTGGGCCATTTTGGTGACCTGGTCCTTTTCTCTACCATTTCACTCCTTTCCTTTTGGTCTGTTCCTCTTCTCCTCCCTCTCTTACATGGCTCATGTTCATGACAATTCTGACCTCTCCAAGATTTCCATGCCTTTGCCGATGTCCTTCTTTTTTTCCCTAATAAACTTACCACACCATTATACCTTGGAGCAGCCACATTTTTTTTTTGGTTTGGTTGTTTGTTTGTTTTCATTTTTTTCCTTTTCCCTTCATTTATCACACCGTGATTTCACATTCATGGCCACTTTTTGCTTTAATCGTTGTTACTGTTGAATTTGACTGAAGTTTGGGTGCAGGACTTACTTTCTATGAAGTAGAGATGACTGCACTGTACACTGATTGTGTCGTGTAATGTTCACAAAGAGGACTCTGTGCCTTGGAAGGAGAACAGGAAGTGCTCTGGTGACTCCAAAGTTTGACTAAAATACATTTTCCCAGTCTAGGCCTCTGTCTGGCCAGAGGCTGGAAGGACAGAGCTAGGAAGGCCTCACTGCCTGAGCCTTTTGATCTTTGATCCCTTAATGGAGGAGCTGTTACTTTCCTGAGAACTGGTTTGGTTGTGTTAGCCAATGAAGGACATTGGGTAAGCCAAGAAATTAGTAGTACTAGTGGGTGGTGGCCTACAGGTTTATTCCAGGATTCTTCTCTAAAGTAGCTGTAGGGAGCTACGAGGGAGTCCAGAAGCTATGCCATGTTCAGGCTGGGAGCCTCTGTCACCAGACCAGGAAGAGCAGGTCCAATTAGCTAAGGAGTGACATGTACTGTGAGCTAGATGGTGGTTTTCTTAGTACATCTGGTAACCTGAGCAAAGGCTCTTGGCCCTTGAATCTCACTGAGTATGTATTCCCTAGTGTGGAGTATCCCTGGCAATGGAAGGGTGTGGTGCTTATAATATCTCTGTCCATGGTACACACAGAAGTATTGATTTTTGTATGCAGTGAGAAGGCCACTGGAAACCTGAAGGTCTAGTTTCTAGAAGTTCTGACCATTGCATTCCATTCACTTTTGTGCCATAACTTTTCCCAATAGTTAAGTAACTGGTAGAAAGAAAGTGATAGAGATCATCCTTCAGTAATATTTGATTGGAATCCTTTGAACTTTTCATGACCACCAACTGCAAAGATGTGATTCAAGGAAATTCAACTATTGGGAGTAATACGAGTTTTGAAGATGCAGAGGTTTTCCAGATGTGCCTAGTATTGTGAAGGTGGACATGTCAGTTTCCACATCTTGTGACAAAATCCATGTGTCAGGAAGTAGATATTAAATTACTATTCGACACGACGTTGTGTACAAATCAGTAGGACTGGGACTTCCTGAAACCTACTTTGGGCCCGAGGATCTACAAAGCCAAACAGAGCTTACCTTTCTGATCACCTTCATTTCCAAAGAGCATGGAATGCCTCTTAGTGTGGAAGAGAGAGCAGCAGTAAGTGGAGAGCCAGAAATATGAGAGTATAGACCCCTCTATGAGTTATTTTATGGGAATTATAAACCCTTTGTACAGAGGTTAAGAGCACTGACTGCTCTTCTGAAGGTCCTGAGTTCAAATCATAGCAACCACATGGTGGTTTACAACCATCCCTAACGAGATCTAACTCCTTCTTCTGGAGTGTCTAAAGACAGCTTCAGTGTACTTACATATAATAAATGAATAAATCTTTAAAAAAATGAAAAATGTCCATACTACAACTAGAGAGGAATAAGAGCAACTGCTGGGGAAAAGTAAAAACAAAGGCTGTGGTTCTTGGAGAAAAACAACACTAGGGAGTTTCCATGGTAGTCAAGTGCTGACACAGACAGGAGTTTTAAGGATGGTATCACCATTAAAGAGCATGCCATTGCTCTCCACTGAAAGCCGAAGATGGTTCCTAAATGTATCCTGCTAAGACTTGCAGTAATGTAATGATTAGACAAAGTGTTTCAGAGTTCCAGGAAGCATCTATGCAAAAAGTGTTGAAATTGTGGTCCAAGCGCTGCAGAGTCCATCATCACCACTTGGAAACCAAACTTGGCACGATCACTTATCTTGTACTGGTTCTGGAATTAGGAAAGATGAAAATGATAATGCCATGAATTCTTAGTGTGTGGTTTTAGTTGTTCACTTATTCCAGCCATCTGTGTTTGAGAGAATCAGAGCTGCACTGAGGAGACTGTAAGACTTCCCTGCATGAAACTGTGAGGTTGAAGCCTGAGTTGCATTTTGAGACCACAAGATGCTGATCCATCAGAGTGATGAGACATCTGCATGGACCGCTGTGTGTAGGGAGTGGAAGTAACCAAGGAGGAAGATTTATGAGAAGTTGAAGGAGCAGGGCCATCTAAGTCCTTTGAACCTGAAGCTGCATGAGTCTGAGACACAGCTACAGGATTGGGTGTTTGTCCTGCTGGGGTTCTGTCTTGCTTTGGTTTAATCTTCTCTAACTTTATAATTCCTGTCTTTTGGAATGGGAATATGTAGTCTATGCCACTGTATGCTGGAAAGGTACAGATTATTTGCTGATTTTACAAGATGTATTAGTGAAGAGACTGCCTTGACTGTCAACTGAGAGTTTGCACATTTGAATAGGGTACATGTTGTTGCAGAATATGGGAACCAGTAAAGTTAGACTATAAATATGTTCATCCTGTGATGACCATGAACTTACAGTGACCAGAGTCAGAATGCAGTCAATTGAATGTAAAATCTTCCTATCTGTGATGATGTCTTTGCACATCATTTGTCCTTAATAATTATTTGCAGGGAGGTATTTGAAGCTTGTGTGAGAGGAAAGTTTCTAGATGAAAGTCCTCCTTGAGGATAGGATTGGAGTGTCCACAGACCCATTTCGTATTTTTTTTGTCTACTGGCTTGTGGTTAAAAGTAATCAGTCAGCTTCTTTCTCATGCTGTCATCATATAGACTCTATCCATAAATCAAATATGATAGTGAAGAAGCAATTGCCATTCAGACTTACCTGATTTTGCTATGTCAGGTTTTTATAGTTTTAATTTTCTTGTTTTTCTTTTTGAAGACAGGGTTTCTCTGTGAAATCCTGGATGTCCTAGAAGTAGTTATTTAGACTAGAATGGACTTACATTTAGTGACTCTTCTCGGCTGAGATTATATATGGGTCAAGATGCCTGGCTTTATTGTTTCAGGGCCGGGAATGGATTTTTTTTTTTTTGCACATGACAAGCATGTGTTGTTGTTTTGTGCTTCAGTTACATCTTGAATAATAAAATTTGCCAGAGAGTATTATTCTAATTCCCAGGATGGCACTTAATTGTGACATTAATACTGCCTGATCCTTCTAATTCTTTTGATTTTAAGAGTGAGACATTTTTCTACATGTTGTCTTTTTTTGAAATGTTTGAATGACTATGAATACATATGCACCTCTGTGTGCTTGGTCCTCACTATAGTCAAAATATGGCCTCAGGACTCCTGAACTCAGAGTCATGAATAGTTCTGAGCTTCCATGATAATTCCTACAATTGACTCCTATATCTAAGACCAGGAAGACATATTAAGCCCATGCCATCTCTACTACACTATGTTGTTTATTTATGAAAAGCATTTATTTTGCTAATGTTTCCATTTGTTCATTATAACTTTATTTATTTATTTATTTATTTATTTATTTATTATATGCAACTACACTGTAGCTGTCTTTAGAAACACCAAAAAAGGGCATCACCTCTCTTTAAGGATGGTTGTGAGCCAAAATGTGGTTGCTGTGATTTGAACTCAGGACCTTTGGAAGAGCAATCTATGCTCTTAACCACTGAGCTATTTCTCCAGCCCTTTAAGTTACATCTTATTTATGTCACAGTGTAAACTGCGGAATTTCAGGATCTTGGAATATGAAGACAGAAGAATTACAGTATCTATTTAATTTAATTCTGAGATTCTTTCTATTTTTCTTCTCTGGGTTTTTATTTTGTTGTTTTAAACGTTGTTGGGTGATTTTATTTTGTTGGTTTTTTGTTTTTGTTGTTGTTTGATAGATTTTTTTTTCTTGAGACAGGGTTTCTCTGTATAGCCCTGGCATTCCTAGAACTCACTCTGTAGACCAGGCTGTCCTCGAACTCAGAAATCAGCCTGCCTCTGCCTCCCAATTGCTGGGATTAAAAGGGTGATGCACCAAGCCTGGTTTATTTGATAGATTTTTGCAGCAGAGACAAGGTCATAATGAGTAGTGCTGCCTTTCTGGAACTTGTTTAATAGACAAGATTGGCATACAAGTCAATGAGATACACATTCCTGTATTTCATGACATTTCAATTAAAGGCATGAGCAAATACTCCCAGCTTGCTAATAGTTTTTTGTTGTTTATACTGATTTTGCAGTCGTGTTAATTTGTTTCCCCCCCTCACCCCCTTTTGTATTTTAATTGGCATTTCTTTTGCTAGGCTATATGCTTCAAAGAGCACAGCATTCTCAAGTGAACCTCATAATTTGGTTTTCTTTTTTTTCTTTAAAAAAATCTTTATTATTATATGTTAGAACACGGTAGCTGTCTTCAGACACACCAGAAGAGGGCATCAGATCGCATTATGGATGGTTGGAATCCACCATATGGTTGCTGTGATTTGAACTCTGGACCTGTAGAAGAGCAGTTGGTACTCTTAACCACTGAGCCAGTTCTACAGCCCCATAATTTGGGTTTCATAATTTGGTTTGAAAATGATTTCATGATTATAGCAGGATTTCTGTGTCATGGGCTATGTGTGGGGATTATCAAAATCAAATGAATATATTATCAGTGAAGGATTCATTACAGAATTATCACTATTACACTTTGTGTTGTACATATGTATGGGATTTTAGGATGCATTGACCTTTGATGATGTGCATGTACACTTCACTCGGGAGGAGTGGTCCTTGCTGGATCCATCTCAGAAGAGACTTTACAAAGATGTCATGCTGGAGAACTACAGGAATCTCACCGCTATAGGTAAACCTGAATTTTCCTTTCAATTTTAAAATAAGGTGGGGGAACAGCTGATTTATTTGTTATTGATGACCTTGTGTAATCTTGAATGAGAATAAGGAAGAAAGGCGAATAAAGTAGGCATGGTTCTAAGGTTCACTGAAAATGTGGCTTATGGACAAATTTCCAACAATAATTATTTTCTGGTCCTATGTTTTAGGCTACAATTGGAAAGACCATAACATTGAAGAACATTGTCAAAATGATAGAAGATATGGAAGGTAATTTTTTGTGAAACCTAATTGTAGTGAGCTTCTGAAGAAAATTTAATGTGTTCTCTAAGTTTTAAGGAGCAGCAAATGTTTTTTTTTTTTTTTACTGCCTTAGGTTAGTTTTTGAGCTTTAGATTTTCATAAAACCAAGTACCTTTATTCCAGGTAGCTGATAAGTTGTTGCAGTGCATTCCTCAATCACAGTATTTCTTAACTGATATAACTGTTTGAATCTTATCACCATTAGAGCTATACAGTAGCACTGCCATTCCATGTACATTCACACCAATCAGATATTGCAAATTGTACACACATTGAATCTGTGTATGTCCAAAATCTTCTACTGAGCAAATAGTTCATGGTTAAGCAGCTGTTATTCATATCCTTGTCTTAAATCTGATAAGTTTAGTGAGAGGGGAAGTTCATGAGCATTAAGGATGTTGTGCTGGAGAAACCTTACTCCCTACCATACGAGGAACAAAAAGTCAAACTGTGTGAATGTAAGGTGGAAACCCTTTATTTGTTATTCTTTTAATAGGTATATCATATGTCATACTGGATACAGGCCATATGAGCAGAAGGATTTTGAAAGAAACAGAGTATCTCTCTTTCCTAGAACTATTTATTAGATCATAGACGGTTGCAGTAAATCTCCAACCCAAACAGGCCCCAACAATGAAAATACAACTCAGTTAATATGAACACATGCTGGGTGCCTAGACTGGGTAGATCTATTGCTATTCACTCTACCATCTTCTATATCCATGAAAAAACCTGAGAACTTGCAGTTTCTCCAGGCCATGTGCCTTCTGCTCTGCTTTTCTTCTTCCTTCTCCTCTTTGTCCTCTCCCTCTTCCATTTTCTCCTCCTTCTCTCTCCCTACCTTCCCTTTAATGTGCCCAATCATCACCTCTCTTTATTTTACAAATTAAGGTGGGAAGTAGGTTTACAGGAAGTCACATGAGGGCTGACTCATTCCATGTTCACAACCACTCTCAGGAGAATGTAATTAACATCAAATATAATTAGCCAAGGGCTATCCACAACAGTACATGATAGGCCCCACTTTGAGGAGACTTTCTGAATGTGATTCAAGTTTATAGTCACTTAGATTTTCAGCTTCATTTGGAATAAAACCATAAAATTATACTACAGAAAATCCTATGAGCATTAAGAATATGGAATTTTTGATTGTCCTTCACTTTTCAAATATGATATGACTCACAGTGCAATAAAATTTGTGAACACAATTATGAAGGTAAATCTGTGAATTCATGCAGTTTTGTTCAAGTATCTGAAAAACTTGATGTATCTAAAGTCTGGTGTAAATGTGAGCCAAGGAATAAATGCTCTAAACCTCACAGGTATCTCTAATGATGAAAAACAACCCAAAAGGAAGGGGAACACCAAGACTGTAAACAATGTGATAAAACATTTTTTTCATAGATTCATTTTCTTATTTATTTTATGTATGTGAACTCACTGTCAATTTCTTCAGACACACCAGAAGAGAGCATGGAATTCCATTAGAGATGGTTGAGAGCCACCATATGGAAGCTGGGATTTGAACTGAGGACCTCTGGAAGAGAAGTCAATGCTCTTAACAGCTAAGCCAGCTCTCTAGTCCCTTGATAAAACCCTAAGATCAGATTCTACCCTATAATTAGACCAAAATTTAAAACTAATTTATACAGATAGAAAGGATTCATCATTGTAATTAATGTAATAAAATTTTCATGTCCCAATTATCATTGCAGGCACAAAATCACTCCTGCTGGAGAGAAACCCTATGAATATACACAATGGGATAAAGCCTTCAAATATCACAGTCATCTTCAAAAGCTTGAAAGAAACCAAACTGGAGACAAAAACTCTGAAGTCTTTCAACATAGTAAAGTGCTTGCATGTCAAAGTACTCTACAAAGAAATAAAAGAACAAATACTGGAGAGAAACCCTACAAACCCAGCTATCTTCGAATGCATGAAAGAACACATACTGGAGAGAAACCTTACCAATGTAATGAATGTGATAAAGCCTTTTTACAGCTCAGGTATCTTAGATTACATGAAAGAAGACATAGTGGAGAGAAACCCTATGAATGTAATCAATGTGGTAAAGCCTTTTTACATCTCAACTATCTTAGAATTCATGAAAGAACACATACTGGAGAGAAACCTTACCAATGTAATCAATGTGGTAAAGCCTTTACACAAAGGAGTCATCTTCAAAGACATAAAGTAGTACATACTGGAGTGAGACCCTACATATGTAATCAGTGTAATAAAGCCTACCCACAGCAGAATTATCTCCGAAAACATGAAAGAACACATACTGGAGAGAAACCTTATATATGTAACCAGTGTAATAAAGCCTTTTCACACCAGAGTAATCTCCGAATACATGAAAAGACACATACAGGTGAGAAACCCTATAAATGTAATCAGTGTGATAAAGCCTTTTCACACCAGAGTAATCTCCAAATACATGAAAGAACACATACAGGTGAGAAACCCTATAAATGTAATCAGTGTGATAAAGCCTTTGCACACCTCAAGTATCTTCGAGCACATGAAAGAACACATACTCAAGAGAAACCATACAAATGTAATCAATGTGGTAAAGCTTTTTTATATCTCAGCTGTCTTCGGGTACATGAAAGAACACATACTGGAGAGAAACCTTATAAATGTAATCAGTGTGATAAAGCCTTTGCACACCTCAAGTATCTTCGAGCACATGAAAGAATACATACTCAAGAGAAACCCTACAAATGTAATCAATGTGGTAAAGCCTTTTTACTTCTCAGCTGTCTTCGGGTACATGAAAGAACACATACTGGAGAGAAACCTTACAAATGTGATCAATGTGGTAAGGCTTTTACACAACGCAGTCATCTTAAAACCCATAAAGTAATACATACTGGAGGGAGACTCTAAATATGTAACCAATGTGATGAAGCCTATTCACACTGGAGTCATCTTCCAAAACATGAAAGAACACATACTGGAGAGAAACCTTATAAATGTAATAAGTGTCCGAAGTCATTTATATATCACAGTCATCATCAAGCTGATGGAAGAATTTATACTGGATAGAAACCCTACAAATGTAATAAATGTGATAAAGCCTTTCCACAGCCCAGGTATATTCAAATACATGAAAGAACACATACAGGAGAGAAACCTTAAAAATGTAATGAGTATGATAAAGCCTTTGCACAAGGCAATCTCAAAGTGCATACAAGGATGCATACTGGAGAGAAACCCTATGAATGTAATCAATGTGGTAAAGCCTTTTTACGACCCAGCGATCTTCGGGTACATGAAAGAACACACACTTGAAAGAAACCTTACAAATGTGATCAATGTGGTAAGGCCCTTACAGAAAGCAGGCATCTTAAAACCCATAAAGTAATACATACTGGAGGGAGACTCTAAATATGTAATCAGTTTGATAAGCCTATTCACACCGGAGTCATTTTCCAATACATGAAAGAACACATACTGGAGAGAAACCTTATAAATGTTATCAGTGTAGTAAGTCATTTATTTCTCACAGTCATCATCAAGCTGATGAAAGAATTTATACTGGATAGAATCCCTACAAATGTAATGAATGTGATAAAACCTTTCCACAGCCCAGTTATCTTCGAATACATGAAAGAACACATACGGGATAGAAACCTTACAAATGTAATCAGTGTGATAAAGCATTTCCACAAGGCAATAATCTCAAAGTACATACAAGGAGGCATATTGGAGATATCCCTATGAATGTAATCAATGTGGTAAAGCCTTTGTATATGACTAATCTTTTGGGATGCATAAAAGAACAGATACTGGAGAGAAACATTACCAACATAATCAATGTGGTAAAGCCTTTGCAGAGAGCAGTCATTTTCAAACCCATAAAGTACTACATACTGGAGTGTAACCTCCCCCCCTCAGCTCAAAGTCTTCCCTGCAGCTCCAGAACTTCCAGACCATGATACCACCACGTGTTAGCTGAGGTATAACCATGCCATAGTTTCTATTCTCCATGTTTTAGTCCATGTCAGCCTAGGTCATGTAGACACCTGTCCATTATAAACACACAAGCACACATATGCACACACACACACAAAGAGAGAGAGAAAGGATTTGCATGAGGAGCATGGGTTTTGCTTCAAACAGAATCGAAGCATAGTCTATTTAGAGTCCAGTGCTAGGAGTCATCAAGGTAGACAATCAACTTTTGGAGTCACCATTATGAACAAGGACCTGAAAGAGCCAGGGTTTTAAAATTTCCCAGCCTGTATTAATACCGTGTATGTGAATGTTGGGTGATCACATTGGTGGGTATACTATTTGGGGAGGTTTGCTTCATCGAATAAATATTGAATTCCCAGGTTGGGGGCACTCTTTATAAATATGTCCCAGTGCATTTGCCCAGTGAAGTCAACTCAGAATTGAGAAGGCCATTGGGCGTGACTGTGTATTTGGTTGGTCAAACATCTTTTAATGCCATTCCCTCTACTAGGAAATCACTGCCCTTATCTCTTTTTTATTTGAATGAACACTTTTTTAAAATATATTTTTAATTATGTATTTTCCTCATTTACATTTCCAATGCTATCCCAAAAGTCCCACATACCCTCCCCCCCCCCACTCCCCTACCCACCCACTCCCACTTTTTGGCCCTGGCATTCCCCAGTACTGGGGCATATAAAGTTTGCAAGTCCAATGGGCCTCTCTTTCCAGTGATGGCCGACTAGGCCATCTTTTGATACATATGCAGCTAGAGTCAAGAGCTCCGGGGAACTGGTTAGTTCATAATGTTGTTGCACCTGCAGGGTTGCAGATCTCTTTAGTTCCTTGGGTACTTTCTCTAGCTCCTCTATTGGGGGCCCTGTGATCCATCCAATAGCTGACTGTGAGCATCCACTTATGTGTTTGCCAGGCCCTGGCATAGTCTTCCAAGAGACAACTATATCAGGGTCCTTTCAGCAAAATCTTGCTAGTGTATGCAATGGTGTCAGCGTTTGGAAGCTGATTATGGGGTGGATGCCTGGATATGGCAGTCTCTAGATGATCCATTCTTTTGTCACAGCTTCAAACTTTGTCTCTGTAACTCCTTCCATGGGTGTTTTGTTCCCAATTCCAAGAAGGGGCACAGTGTCCACACTTTGGTCTTCATTCGTCTTGAGTTTCGTGCGTTTAGCAAATTGTATCTTATATCTTGGGTATACTAAGTTTTGGGCTAATATCCACTTATCAGTGAGTACATATTGTGTGAGTTCCTTTGTGATTGTGTTACCTCACTCAGGATGATGCCCTCCAGGTCCATCCATTTGCCTAGAAATTTCATAAATTCATTCTTTTTAATAGCTGAACAGTACTCCATTGTGTAAATGTACCACATTTTGTGTATCCATTCCTCTATTGAGGGGCATCTGGGTTCTTTCCAGCTTCTGGCTATTATAATTAAGGCGGCTATGAACATAGTGGAGCACGTGTCCTTCGTACCGGTTGGGACATCTTCTGGATATATGCCCAAGAGAGGTATTGCTGGATCCTCCGGTAGTACTATGTCCAATTTTCTAAGGAACCTCCAGACTGATTTCCAGAGTGGTGGTAAAAGCTTGCAATCCCACCAACAATGGAGGAGTGTTCCTCTTTCTCCACATCCTCGCCAGCATCTGCTGTCACCTGAATTTTTGATCTTAGCCATTCTGACTGATGTGAGGTGGAATCTCAGGGTTGTTTTGATTTCCATTTCCCTGATGATTAAGGATGTTGAACATTTTTTCAGGTGCTTCTCTGCCATTCGGTATTCCTCAGGTGAGAATTCTTTTTTCAGTTCTGAGCCCCATTTTTTAATGGGGATATTTGATTTTCTGGAGTCCACCTTCTTGAGTTCTTTATATATATTGGATATTAGTCCCGTATCTGATTTAGGATAGGTAAAGATCCTTTCTCAATCTGTTGGTGGTCTTTTTGTCTTATTGACGGTGTCTTTTGCCTTACAGAAGCTTTGCAGTTTCATGAGGTCCCATTTGTCAATTCTCGATCTTACAACGCCAGGCATTGCTGTTCTATTCAGGAATTTTTCCCCTGTGCCCATATCTTCAAGGCTTTTCCCCACTTTCTCCTCTATAAGTTTCAGTATCTCTGGTTTTATGTGAAGTTCCTTGATCCACTTAGATTTGACCTTAGTACAAGGAGATTGGAATGGATCGATTCGCATTCTTCTACATGATAACAACCAGTTGTGCCAGCACCATTAGTTGAAAATGCTGTCTTTCTTCCACTGGATGGTTTTAGCTCCCTTGTCGAAGATCAAGTGACCATAGGTGTGTGGGTTCATTTCTGGGTCTTCAATTCTATTCCATTGGTCTACTTGTCTGTCACTATACCAATACCATGCAGTTTTTATCACGATTGCTCTGTAGTAAAGCTTTAGGTCAGGGATGGTGATTCCACCAGAGGTTCTTTTATCCAAGAGAAGAGTTTTTGCTTTCCTAGGTTTTTTGTTATTCCAGATGAATTTGCAGATTTCTCTTTCTAATTCGTTGAAGAATTGAGTTGGAATTTTGATGGGGATTGCATTGAATCTGTAGATTGCTTTTGGCAAGATAGCCATTTTTACAATGTTGATCCTGCCAATCTATGAGCATGGGAGATCTTTCCATCTTCTGAGATCTTCTTTAATTTCTTTCTTCAGAGTCTTGAAGTTCTTATCATACAGATCTTTTACTTCCTTAGTTAGAGTCACGCCAAGATATATTATTTGTGACTATTGAGAAGGGTGTTGTTTCCCTAATTTCTTTCTCAGCCTGTTTATTCTTTGTGTAGAAAAAGGCCATTGACTTGTTTGAGTTAATTTTATATCCAGCTACTTCACTGAAGCTGTTTATCAGATTTAGGAGTTCTCTGGTGGAATTTTTAAGGTCACTTATATATGCTATCATATCATCTGCAAAAAGTGATATTTTGACTTCCTCTTTTCCAATTTGTATCCCCTCGATCTCCTTTTGTTGTCGAATTGCTCTGGCTAGGACTTCAAATACAGTGTTGAATAGGTATGGAGAGAGTGGACAGCCTTGTCTAGTCCCTGATTTTAGTGGGATTGCTTCAAGCTTCTCAACATTTACTTTGATGTTGGCTACTGGTTTGCTGTAGATTGCTTTTATCATGGTTAGGTATAAGCCTTGAATTCCTGATCTTTCCAAGACTTATCATGAATGGGTGTTGGATCTTGTTGAATGCTTTTTCCGCATCTAACGAGATGATCATGTGGTTTTTGTCTTTGAGTTTGTTTATATAATGGATTACATTGATGGATTTCTGTATATTAAACCATTCCTGTATCCCTGGAATAAAACCTACTTGATCAGGATGGATGATTGCTTTAATGTGTTCTTGGATTTGGTTCGAGAGAATTTTATTGAGGATTTTTGCATCTATATTCATAAGGGAAATTGGTCTGAAGTTCTCTATCTTTGTTGGATCTTTCTGTGGTTTAGGTATCAGAGTAATTGTGGCTTCATAGAATGAGTTGGGTAGAGTTCCATCTACTTCTATTTTGTGGAATAGTTTATGCAGAATTGGAATTAGATCTTCTTTGAAGGTCTGGTGGAACTCTGCACTAAACCCATCTGGTCCTGGACTTTTTTTGGCTGGGAGACTATTAATGACTGCTTCTATTTCTTTAGGGGATATGGGACTGTTTAGATCATTAATTTGATCCTGATTTAACTTTGGTACCTGGTATCTGTCTAGGAATTTCTCCGGGCTGGAGAGATGGCTTAGTGATTAAGAACACCGACTGCTCTTCCAAAGGTCCTGAGCTCAAATCCCAGCAACCACATGGTGGCTCACAACCACCCATAATGAGATCTGACGCCCTCTCCTGGTGCATCTGAAGACAGCTACAGTATACTCACATATAATGAAATAAAATAAATAAATCTTAAAAAGAAAAAATAAAAAGAATTTTCTCCATTTCGTTCAGGTTTTCCAGTTTTGTTGAGTATAGCCTTTTGTAGAAGGATCTGATGGTGTTTTGGATTTCTTTAGGATCTGTTGTTATGTCTCCCTTTTCATTTCTGATTTTGTCAATTGGGATGTTGTCCCTGTGCCCTCTAGTGAGTCTAGCTAAGGGTTTATCTATCTTGTTGATTTTCTCAAGTAACCAACTCCTCGTTTGGTTAATTCTTTGAATAGTTCTTCTTGTTTCCACTTGGTTGATTTCACCGCCGAGTTTGATTATTTCCTGCCATCTACTCCTCTTGGGTGAATTTTCATCCTTTTTTTTTCTAGAGCTTTTAGATGTGTTGTCAAGCTGCTAGTGTGTGTTCTTTCCAGTTTCTTTTTCGAGGCGCTCAGAGCTATGAGGTTCCCTCTTCGAAATGCTTTCTTTGTGTCCCATAGGTTTGAGTATGTTGTGGCTTCATTTTCATTGAACTCTAAAAAGTCTTTAATTTCTTTCTTTATTCCTACCTTGACCAAGGTATCATTGAGAAGAGTGTTGTTCAGTTTCCACGTGAATGTTGGCTTTCCATTATTTATGTTGTTATTGAAGATCAGCCTTAGGCCATGGTGGTCTGATAGGATGCATGGGACAATTTCAGTATTTTTGTATCTGTTGAGGCCTGTTTTGTGACCAATTATATGGTCAATTTTGGAGAAGGTCCCGTGAGGTGCTGAGAAGAAGGTATATCCTTTTGTTTTAGGATAAAATGTTCTTTAGATATCTGTTAAGTCCATTTGTTTCATAACTTCTGTTAGTTTCACTGTGTCCCTGTTTAGTTTCTGTTTCCACGATCTGTCCATTGATGAAAGTGGTGTGTTGAAGTCTCCCACTATTATTGTGTGAAGTGCAATGTGTGCTTTGAGCTTTACTAAAGTTTCTTTAATGAATGTGGCTGCCCTTGCATTTGGAGCATAGATATTCAAAATTGAGAGTTCCTCTTGGAGGATTTTACCTTTGATGAGTATGAAGTGTCCCTCCTTGTCTTTTTTGATAACTTTGGGTTGGAAGTCGATTTTATTTGATATTAGAATGGCTACTCCAGCTTGTTTCTTCAGACCATTTGCTTGGAAAATTGTTTTCCAGCCTTTCACTCTGAGGTAGTGTCTGTCTTTTTCCCTGAGAAGGGTTTCCTGCAAGCAGCAGATTGTTGGGTCCTGTTTGTGTAGCCAGTCTGTTAGTCTTTGTCTTTTTATTGGGGAATTGAGTCCATTGATATTAAGAGATATTAAGGAAAAGTAATTGTTGCTTCCTTTTATTTTTGTTGTTAAAGTTGGCATTCCGTTCTTGTGGCTGTCTTCCTCTTGGTTTCTTGAGGGATTACTTTCTTGCTTTTTCTAGGGCATGATTTCCGACCTTATATTGTTTTTTTTTTCTGTTATTATCCTTTGAAGGGCTGGATTCATGGAAAGATAATATGTGAATTTGATTTTGTCGTGGAATACTTTGGTTTCTCCATCTATGGTAATTGAGAGTTTGGCCGGGTATAGTAGCCTGGGCTGGAATTTGTGTTCTCTTAGTGTCTGTATAACATCTGTCCAGGCTCTTCTGGCTTTCATAGTCTCTGGTGAAAAGTCTGGTGTAATACTGATAGGCCTGCCTTTATATGTTTCTTGACCTTTCTTCCTTACTGCTTTTAATATTCTAACTTTATTTAGTGCATTTGTTGTTATGATTATTATGTGTCGGGAGGAATTTCTTTTCTGGCCCAGTCTATTTGGAGTTCTGTAGGCTTCTTGTATGTTCATGGGCATCTCTTTCTTTAGGTTTGGGAAGTTTTCTTCTTTTATTTTGTTGAAGATATTTGGTGGTCCTTTGAGTTGAAAATCTTCATTCTCATCAACTCCTATTATCCGTAGGTTTGGTCTACTCATCGTGTCCTGTATTTCCTGGATGTTTTGAGTTAGGATCCTTTTGCGTTTTGTATTTTCTTTGATTGTTGTGCTGATGTTCTCTATGGAATCTTCTGCACCTGAGATTCTCTCTTCCATGTCTTGTATTCTGTTGCTGATGCTCACATCTATGGTTCCGGATTTCTTTCTTAGGGTTTCTATCTCCAGTGTTGCCTCACTTTGGGTTTTCTTTATTGTGTCTACTTCCCATTTTAGATCTTTGATGGTTTTATTCATTTCCATCACCTGTTTGGTTGTGTTTTCCTGTGATTCCTTAAGGGATTTTTGTGCTTCCTCTTTAATGTCTTCTACCTGTTTAGCAGTTTTCTCCTGTATTTCTTTAAGTGAGTTAAATAAGTCCTTCTTGATGTCCTCTACCATCATCATGAGATATGCTTTTAAATCCGGGTCTAGCTTTTCGGTTGTGTTGGGGTGCCCAGGACTAGGTGGGGTGGGAATGCTGCATTCTGATGATGGTGCGTGGTCTTGTTTTCTGCTAGTAGGATTCTTACGTTTGCCTTTCGCCATCTTGTATTCTCTAGAGGTAGTTGTTATAGTTGTCTCTGGTTAGAGCTTGTTCCTCAGGTGATTCTCTTAGCCTCTATCAGCAGACCTGGGAGACCTGCTCTCTCCTCTGAGTTTCAGTGGTCAGAGCACTCTGCAGGCAAGCTCTCCTCTTACAGGAAAGGTGCACAGATATCTGGCCTTAGGACCTCCCTCCTGTCCGAAGACGAAGGCCCAAAACAGGATCTGTCCGGAAGCTGAGTTGCTTTGGCCTGTCCCAGAAGCTGTTAGCTTCTGTATTCTACACTCTCACCTGTGCAGAATACTCTCGGAGGAGTCCTGGAACCAAGATGTCTGCAGCCAATGCTCAGGCAAAGCGCTCCCGTGCCGGGCAGATCCCTTTTTTCTGGCCAGGAAAGTGGCCAGCTGTCTGGGGCCCGAAAAGGGGGCTGCCTTAGAAGCTCTGTGGCTCCTGCCTGTCCCAGAAGCTTTTAGCTTCTGTATTCCGTACTCTCCCTGTGCAGGATACACTAGGCGGGGTACCAGAACCAAGATGTCTGCTGCCGATGCTCAGGCCTCTGTTATCTCTTAATTAATCTTTTTGACCAATGTTTTCTGGTCATTAAGAAGGTCTTTCCTTATTTCACAATGCTACTGATTATTTCCTGTAGAGCAATGTCTCCTGTATCTCAGGCTTAGTTTTGCTAAACAGGTTAGAATGGCTTTGAGCATGCAATCCTACCTCTGTTGGGAGGACAGAAACTCTTGCAACTTCCTCCAGGCAGGCTCTTGGCTCATCAGTGAAAAGGAAATCTATACCAGTGAATGAGTGTCCTCCAATCTCTCTGGCTTTTATTGTGACTTAAAATGAAATTAGACCTATGCAAGAATTGATTTCTATGATTAGCTTTGAAGCTCATACATGCTTAGCAAAAAAGGGGGATGGGAAAATAGCATGTAGTAAAGTCTCCTGACATGACAGTAGTTGAAATTTGCTCTGAGTAGTGAGGTAATCAATTTTAGATGGTCCACAAAATCCAGAATGGCCACTTTCCCCAGGTCCACACTCAAGGCAACCAAGAATCACAATTGAAAAAACAAAAAACCTGAGTTTATTGTGAAACAAAATTACTATAGTTTAGCTGGGCATGGTGGCACATGACTTTAATCCCAGCAATTCGGGAGGCAGAGGCAGGTAGATTTCTAAGTTTGAGACCAGCCTGGTCTACAAAGTGAGTTCCAGGAAGGCCAGGGCTATACAGAGAAACCCTGTCTCAAAAAAAAAAAAAAAAAAAAGAAAGAAAGAAAGAAAGAAAGAAAGAAAAGAAAAAGAAAGAAAAAGAAAAAACAATGAATTCATAAGATTCTTAGGCAAATGGATAGAACTAGAAAATATTATCCTGAGTGAGGTAACCCAATCAGAAAAGAAGATACATGGAATGTACTCACAGATAAGTGGATATTAGCCCAATAGTTCTGAATACCCAAGATAAAATTCACAGAACACATGAAGCTCAAGGAGAAGGAATACCAAAGTGGGTGTGCTTCTGTCCTTCTCAGAAAGGGGAACAAAATACTTATGGGATAAAATTGAGGTTCAAAGTGTAGAGCAGAGATTGAAGGAAAGCTGATCCAGAGACTGACACATCTGGGGATCCATCCTGTATACAGTCACCAACCCAGACACTGTGGTGGATGCCAAGTAGTGCTTGCTGAAAGGAGGCTGATATAGTTATTTCCTGAGGTGCTCGGCAGAGCCTAACAAATACAGAGGCAGATACTAGCAGCCAACTACTGGAATGAGCACCTAATGGAGGACTTAGAGAAAGGACTGAAGGAGCTGAAGGGGTTTGCAACCCCATAGGATGAACATCAATATCAACCAACCAGATCTCCCCAGAGTTCCCAGGGACTAAGCCACCAACCAAGGAGTACACAAGGAGGGACCCATGGCCCCAGCTGCATATGTAGCAGATGATGGCTTTGTGAAGCATCAATGGGAGGAGAGGCCCTTGGTCCTGTGAAAGCTTGATGGATACCCCAGTACAGGAGAATTTGAGTGTGGGCATGATGGGAGTGGGTTGATGGGTGGGGGCATATCTTCATAGTTGCACGGAAAGGGAGGATGGGGTAAGGGGTTTACTGGGCCAGGGGAACTGTGAAAGGGGACAATATTTGACATGTAAATAAAGAAAATACCCAATATAATTATAATCTTACTGAGAATTCTGGTTTTTCCACCTGGCATGTAACTTTGAAATCAACTTCCCTTGTTCAGAATTTTCTTTGGGAGGCATCCAGGGCACCAACCTCCTTCCCCAGAAAAAAAACCTTTTTGCATCTCCATTCCTATCCCCCTTGGATTTCATCTAGCAAGGAAGCCCATTCATGTGTAAGGTATCAAGTCTTTATAGTCTTTTCACACTGCTGCTTTGGGAAAACACAACCCCTTGGTTTGTGTAGATTCTCCCTTCCTGGTGAGCAGTTACTGCTGTAGAAAAGTATCAATAGCTTCATTTCCTAATAACAGGAGTAACCTCCAGACACTTGTGTAGAGGACTGACAGCACAATTGGTATTTAAGTAATCTGAACCAGTTCTGCAAGCGACTGTGTTTTGCATTACTGGGAAGATATGGAAAATGTAGTGCATTACAATTTAAAGTAACTGTAATAATAACTTCTTTTTCTACATTTTTTTTTCTGATCCTTCTTGGGGGCTTCCATTCAGAAGCAACGTTCCCATGCTCTTATTCCAAATTCTTTTTTAGTAGGAATCCAGAAGTATTAGATTGAATGGGAAAGCACTTAATACATTCAGGTTTGCGGTCACTGATTGAAATGTCTCCTGTGTCACATATTCTGGAGGTTACATATTTCTGTGACAACAGGGAGTTTTCTTATGCATTCTTTATCTGCTACTGTTTAAATTGACAATTTCCGTCCCCCCAAAAAATTCACTTACACATCCAAAAAAGAAAAAAAAAAAAAAAAAAGACTTTTCTTTAGGGGGCTGGAGAAATGACTCAGCAGTTAAAAGCACTGACTGCCCTTCCAAAGTCCTGAGTTAAAATCTCAGAAACCACATGGAGGCTCACAAACATCCTTGATGAGGTCAGATGCCCTCTTCTGGAGTGTCTGAAGACAACAACTGTGTACTTAAATATAATAAACAAATACATATTTGTGCCTGAGTGAGCAGGCCCAGAGCAAGTGGGGCCAGAGTGAGCAGGGTCAGAGAGAGAAGGAAAAGTGTCTAAAAACAGCTACAGTGTACTTACATATAATAAATGTAATGTTTAAATGTTTAAAAATGAATTTTCTTTGGATCATCTTGAATCTATGCTGCAAATTGATGATCTCCAACATTGCCTTTCTTTTCTTTTTTTCTGGAAGTACATCATGTTCATGGTGCTTTTTACTGTAGTATGAAAGGGCAAAAGATAATCTATATAATCATTCATTTACCAAACAATACAAAATAGGTGAATCTCAAGCTGACATAAAATGAAAAATGCCATAGAAAGAGGACTTCACCATATAGTTAAGTTGCACAGAATACATTGTTATGATCACTGTGTGCAATTTTATTGAGAAAAGAAGAACAACAACAACTAAAAGACAGAGGTGAAACCTGCTCCAGAATTGAACAGTGAATCTGAATGTGACATGGGAATTGTGTTAGCATACAAAATAACCTCTGGTAGCAGTTGGGTGGGATTTCCACAGATATCAACTAAAATTAGTTAGAGCCATGTTACATTGTCATAGTTTATGTAAACTTTAATGTATTTAGTGTATGTACTCTCATATATTTGGACATGTTATGCACACCCATGTACCCTCATTACCACAAACAACACAGTTAACCATGTTCTTAGTACCTTCTCATTCTACCCATGTGTTTCTGTGTCTACAATAATCATAGTTTTCATAAAATGACAAAATTTCTATGGATTCTGGCAGACTTCGGATTCTGGCAGACTTCTCAGTATATTTTCCGTACACTTGAAACTGGTTGTAAGAAATATCATCTGATATGAGAGTTGTCTTGGTTAGGGTTACTATTCCTGCATAATCATCATGACCAAGAAACAAGTTGGGAGCTGGGCATGGTGGCACATGACTTTAACCCCAGCACTTTGGGAGGCAGAGGCACGCAGATTTCTGAGTTCGAGGCCAGCCTGGTCTACAAAGTGAGTTCTAGGACAGCCAGGGCTATACAGAGAAACCCCGTCTCAAAAAAAGAAAGAAAGAAAGAAAGAGACAGAGACAGAGACAGAGAGAAAGAAAGAAAGGAAGGAAGGAATGAAGGAAAGAAAGAAAGAAAGAAAGAAAGAAAGAAAGAAAGAAAGAAAGAAAGAAAGAAAGAAAGAAAGAAAGAAAGAGAAAGAGAAAAAGAAAGAGAAAAAGAGAAACAAGTTGGGGAGAAAAGGGTTCATTCAGCTTACATTTCCACATTGCTGTTGATCAGCAAAGGAAGCCAAGACTGGAACTCTAGCAGGAACTGATGCAGAGGCCATGGAGGGAAGTTACTGGCTTGTTTTCTTACAGAACCCAGGACTACCAGCCCGGGAATTGCACCATAGACCCTCATAGAAGCAGGCGAAGAGGGGATGGGATAGAGTGTTTCCGGGAGAGGTGGAAACAGGAAAGGAGATAACATTTCAAATGTAAATAAAGAAAATGTCCAATAAAAAAAAAGGCCAGGCAGTATTGGAACATGCCTTTAATCCTACCACTTGGAAGGCAGGTCTGACAATTTCTGAGTTCGAGGCCAGCCTGTTCTACAGAATGAGTTCCAGGATAGCCAGGGCTAAACAGAGGAGCCCTGTCTTAAAAAACAAAAATAAAATAGAAGAATGGAAAGAAGGGAGGGAGGGAGGGAGGGAGGGAGGGAGGGAGGGAGGGAGGGAGGGAGGGAGGGAGGGAAGAAGAAAAAATTGTCATTGCAAAATATATTCCTGTATTATTCTATGAACATTTTTTAAAGATTATTTATTTATTTTATGTACATAAGTACACTGTAGCTTTTCAGGTGGTTGTGAGCCTTTATGTTGTTGGGAATTGAATTTAGGAACTCTGTTCACTCCAACCCAAAGATTTATTTATTATTATAAATGAGTACACTGTAACTTTCTCAGAAACACCTGAAGAGGGCATCAGATCATTATTGGTGATTGTGGGCCATCTTATGGTTGCTGGGATTTGAACTGAGGACCTTTGGAAGAGTAGTCAGTGCTCTTACCCAGTGAGCCATCTCGCCAGCTGGAACATTACCTTTAAGGTCCTGTTAGGTCTTTATGTAATGGCTTGACCTTTAAGAGTGTATTCTATATCCAGAATAGGCTTTATATCATGATGTCTATAACACTGTTGTATTTTAATGAACATAAATATCTGAGTAGCATCAGTGTTACTCTTTAAAGGCATTTTCTTTTTATTTATTTATTTTATTTTATTTTTTAGATTCATTGATTTTATCTGCATGTATACTGGCATGTCAGAAGAGGGCTTCAGACTCCATTGTAGATGGTTGTAAATCTTGGTGGGGTTGCTAGGAATTGAACTCGTGATCTCTGGAGGGACAGACAGTGCTCTTAACTGCTGAGCCATCTCTCTGGTCCAGGGTAAAGGCATTTTCAAAACAGTCATCGTCACTAATAAGTGTGCAATCATGGAATCATTCATCTCAGAACTCAAGGCAGAAGTACATTGGAGCTCCCAACATGTATCAATTGTATGATATATGCATGCCATGTATATATTTTAATTTTTCAAACTATACAAAATAAAAGACACAATCCATTGTGTCACATTGCTTTAAACCAGCATGAATAAACAACCTGGATTTTTAATTTGATATATTTCGAAGGGCTACCATTTTTAATTTTTTAAATTCCTGTGGAACATTTAGACTCTGGGAACTCTCAAGGGTGTGTGTTACTTGATACTGTTGGTCTTCCTCTGGTGTTGCCATCCCCTTCAGCTTCTTCAGTCCTTTCCCTAACTCTTCTACAGGGGTTCCCAACTCAGTCCAATGGTTGGCTGTAAGTGTCAGCATCTGTCTCAGTAAGCTGCTGGCAGAGTTTGCAAGCACAACATGGCATCAGAAATGTTGTTAGGTGAGCCGGGCGTGGTGGCCGAACTTCTGAACCTGTAACCCAACCACAAGTAAATGATGTCTTTATAAGTGTTGTTTGGTTATCCCATCCCGCAGGATTCAGTTATTCCTGGGTGCGAGGGGGACTGTAAACCTGGAAGGAAATGAGAGGAAGAAAAAGAGAAACAGGTGACCAAGAAGATTTTACCTATCAAGGTCTCATTTATTAAACTGAGGTGCCTTCTTTTTAAAGCATACATCGTGGGGAATAGGGGAGGGGTCGAGGGGGAATTTCACAAAGAAGTGGGCATCTGCTGACATGGGGGCCAAAGTCAAGCGCCAGGAAGCGGGCACTCTGCATCTTATCTTCGGAACATAGATCCTCCTTAACAGCCTTGGGTGTCAGGCTGGGCTCAGGCATAACTCATGTCCTTGGATGTCATGGGAACTCAGGAAGAGATAGGGAAGAGAGGACTATAATTCAGCTTTTACAGCTTCAGGTGCCAGGAAGGGAATAGGGAGGAAGGGGGTGACAACCAGCTTCTAGCATGAGGCCATTTGGCCTGTTAGGGAGATTGTGAAGGGCTCGCTTTCTCACGGGATGGTCTCTGACATTTGGTCAGCTGGACAGTAGTGGTGTATGCCTCTGATCCCAGCACTTGGGAGGCCAAGGCAGGTGGATTTCTGAATTCAAGGTTAGACTCTAGTCTGCAGAGCAAGTTCAAGGATAGCCAGGGCTACATAGAGAAATCCTGTCTTGAAAAACCAAAACCAAAAGCAAAAGCAAAACCAAAACAAAAAACAAAAAACATGCAGAGTTGCCTTGGTCATTGTTTTTCTTCATAGCAGTAAATCCCTAATTACAGCAGTGGGCCAGTGGGGTTGCTTCAATTTTTTTCCCTTTTCATCTGATGTTGGCTGTTAGTTTGCTGTATATTGTTGTGGATAGCCCTGGGCTAATTATATTTTATGTTAATTCCATTCTCCTGAGAGAGGTTGCCAACAAGGAATTAGTCAGCACTCAGGTGATTTCCAATAAACCTGCTTGCCACCTTAAATTGTAAAATAAAGGAGAGCTGATGCTTGGGCAGATAAAAGGGAAGGTAGAGAGGAAGGTGTGAGGGAGAGAAGAAGGAGAAAATGGAAGAGGGAGAGAATGCAGAGGAGGAGGAGGAAGAGAGAGAAATGCAGAGCAGAAGCACATTGCCTGGAGAAACTGCAAGTTCTAAGGGGTCTCATAAGCTGTGGAAGATGGTAGTGTAGCAGTAGATCTTCCAATCTAGGCACACAGCATGTAATCATATTAATTGTGTTGTGTTTTCATTGCCGGGGCATATTTGGGTTGGGGAGATTTACCACAACGGTATATGGCTTTTACTATGTTTAGTTATGTGCGCTGAATTCCTGATCTCTCCATGACATTTAACATAAAGGGGTGCTGTATTTCGTCATTGGCTTTTTTGGCATCTAATGATATGATCATGTGATTTTTGTTTTTCAGTTTGTTTATATAGTGGAATATGTTGATGAATTTTCATATGTTGAACCATCACTGTATCCCTGGGATGAAGCCTACTAGATCATTGTGAATGATGGTTTTGATGTGGTCTTGGACCTTACTGAGTATTCTGGTTGGTTGTCTGATTGGTTGTTTGGTGGGTCGTTTTATCGAGACAGGGTTTCTCTGTATAGACCTGGCTGTCCTGGGACTCACTCTGTAGACCAGGCTGGCATCAAACTCAGAAATCCAGCTGTCTCTGCCCCATGTGCTGGGATTAAAGGAGTGATGCAACTAGGGTGAGGATCTTATGCCTACATCCACAGTGACACACCTACTCCAACAAGGTCACACCAATGCCAACAAGGCCACACCTCCAAAACGTGCCACTCCCTGGTCCAAGAATATATAAACCATCACACTCAGCAACTCTCCAGTCAGAGGCTGGTCTTTGGCAAGCTGTCCTGTGTTGGAGCTCAAATCTTCTTTGTCAAAAGGGAATTATGCAGCCCCACTTCTCTGGTTTTGCCATCAACAGCACACACAAAAATTGACACATAGTCTCAGACCAAATTATCCCTTTGTCCATCCCAATATCCTGGGATCACTAAAGTGTTAGAGCTCCATTGGTCTTGAACATTTCTTTAAGTGTTTCCCAGTCATTTAAGATTCCTCTGTTGAGAATTCTGTGTTTAACTTTGTACCCCATTTGTAATTGGATTATTTGTGTTGTTGGTGTCTAACTTCTTGAATTTTTGGTAAATTTTGGATATTAGCTCTCTGTCAGATGTAGGGTTGGTAAAGACCCTTTCTCAGACTGTAGGGCGCCATTTTGTTACATTGACAGTTTCCTTTCCTTCCTGAAGCTTTGCAGTTTCATGAGGCCTTATTCATTGATTGTTGATCTTAGAGCCTGAACCATTGGTATTCTGTTCAGGAAACTGTCTCCTGTACCAATAAGTTCAAGGGTATTTCTCACTTTATATTCTATGAAATTTAATGTATATCCATTTTTGTGTTGAGGTCCTTGATCCACCTGGACTTGAGTTTTGTGCATAGTTATAAAAATGGATCTATTTTCATTCTTCTATATGTAGATATCCAGTGATACCAGCACCATTCTTTGAAGATACATTTTTTTTTCCAATATAAAGTTTTGGTTTCTTTGTCAAAATCCAGTGTCCATGAGTGTGTGGGTTTATTTCTGGGGTTTCTACTTAATTCCCTTGATCAAAATGTGTGTTTCTGTACAAATACAATGCAGTTGTTTTTGTTGTTTGTTTGGTTTTTTTAATTTCTATTGCTACGTAGTACAGCTTGAGGTCAGGCATGGTGTTTTGAGGCCTACTATGCTCCACCTTGCTGGCTGCAGAAGACAATTTTCTTTTTTTCTTTTTTTTCTTTTTTAAATTTTTAAAAAAGATTTATTTATTATTATAAATAGGTACACTGTAGCTGTCTTCATACACACCAGAAGAGGGTGTGCGATCTCATTACAGGTAGTTATGATCCACCATGTGGTTGCTAGGATTTAAACTCAGTACGTTTGGAAGAGCAGTCAATGCTCTTAACCACTGAAGAATCTCACCAGCCCATATATAAACTTTCTTTTTTTTAAGGTTTTTTTTTTAGGATTTATTTATTATTATAACTAAGTACACTGTAGCTATCTTCAGACATAACCAGAAGAGGGTGTCAGATATCATTACAGATGGTTGGGAGCCACCTTATGGTTGCTGGGATATGAACTCAGAAACTTCAGTAGAACTGTCAGTGCTATTACCTGTTGAGCACAATTTCTACCCAGATCAACAGCAAATGAGTTCTTCCTATAGAAGAGGCTCTTGGTATGAATGATGCTCCTAAGGCACAGGATTAAATATATAGTGCTATCTATTACAGAGTCAGTATGTATTATACATTATAGTGTACGCAATGGATCAAGGTAATCTGGAGTTCTCAATGAAACCCAAATAAAGGAAATTATACTTGTTAAGGACCTCCTGACACTTTATCTTTCTTTTCCTGATAAAACTATTTTAATTCTATATTGTTCCCTATAGTGTTTTTCTTTCCTCCTGTTAGAAGTTAAAAGTCAACCTTATTTGATTTGTTCTTTCTCAATAATCTTCTGATTTACACATCATAGTTTGTTGCCATTGTTTCATTGTGTGTTCTGTGAACTGGTTGATAGTAAACTAAATTATACAATGCAATAATTTCTGATTTTTTTTAATCATTCACTATGTACCTCAGCCTTGAGTTTGACTGTAAACAGCCTCCACAGCTTGTAATCAGGAATGCTTCTCTCTTCTTGTTCAAAGGAGACTGCAAGTTTGGCCTGGTTATAAAATAAAATTTGACATTATACTTCAATGGTTGCTCCTGGTTTTACGTACCAGAAAAATATTCACTGAAAAATGCAGTTCCATTTCAGATGGGTTGTACTATAGAATATCTATGTACTTTCTCTATCTCCTCCATTGGGGGCCCTGTGTTCCATCCAGTAGATGACTGTGAGCATCCACTTCTGTATTTGCCAGGCACTGGCATATCCTCACAAGAGACAGCTATATCAGGGTCATGTTAGCAAAATCTTGATGTTATATGCAATAGAGTCTGACTTTGGTGGCAGATTATGGTATAGATCCGAGTGGGGCAGTCTCTGGATGGTCCATCCTTTGATCTCAGCTCCAAACTTTGTCTCTGTAACTTCTTCCATGGATATTTTGTTCCATATAATAAGGAAGAATGAGGTATTCATGCATTGGTCTTCCTTTTTCTTGATTTTCTTGTGTTTTCCAAATTGTATATTGAGTATTCTAAGTTTCTGGGCTAAAGACCTGAAAGGGTCTGCAACCCTATAGGTGGAACAACAATATGAGCTAACCAATATCCCAAGAGCTTGTGTCTCCAGCTGCATATGTAGCAGAAGATGGCCTAGTCGGCCATCATTTGAAAGAGAGGCCCCTTGGTCTTGCAACTTTATATGCCCCAGTACAGGGGAACGCCAGGGCCAAGAAGTGGGAGTGGGTGGGTAGGGAGGAAGGACAGGGAGAGGGTATAGGGAACCTTCAGGATAGCATTTGAAATGTAAATGAAGAAAATATCTAATAAAAAAATTAAACAGTTTAGAGATATTCAAGTGAAAAAAAAAGAAGAAGTATCAATGTAGACCAGCATGGTCTCAAATTCACGAATATGAATTTGCCCCAAAGTCCTGGAATTCCTAGCCTGTGCTCCATGCTTGGCAGTGTTCATTTTTGACAATGGTCATTAGGCACTGATGGCAAACACATGAAAGGACCTGAGAGGATTCTGTTCCTGCAGCTCTTCAGTGTTCCTTTTTATCCATGGTGTCTATGTTTGTTCTTCTTGTCCATAGTGTGTGTGTGTGTGTGTGTGTGTGTAGGTACTATGTAGCACCTTTCTAAAACTCACAATGATCTTTCTGCTTATTTGCCCTCAGTTTTGGGGCTGTAGAAATTCTCTACTACACCCAGCTTGAGAAATAATTTGTATGATATAAGTTGTCTCTATTTTTTTTTTTTACTCAGCTCTTACTATTTCTTTTTTTTTCTTGGATATTTTCTTTATTTCCCCTCTCCACACCTCCCTTTCAGAGTCCCCCTATTGCTTACCCTCTCCCCCTGACTCTGTGAGGGTGTTCCCATCCTCCCACCCCGGCAATCCCCTCCACTGGGGCATTGAACACCATTAGCCCTGAGGGCCTCTGCTCCCACTGATGTCCAACAAAGCCATCTTCGCCACATGTGTGGCCAGCACCATGTGTATTCTTTACTTGGTGTTCTTGTCCCCAGGAGCTCTGTGGGTCTGGCCATGGGGCTGCAAACCCCCTCAGATCCTTCAGTCCCTTCTCCATCGGGGACCCCTGAGCTCAGTCCAATGATTGCCTAGGAGCTTCCTCTTCTGTATTTGTCAGAGTCTGGAAGAGCCTCTCAGGAGACAACCATATCAGGCTTCTATCAGCAAGCACTTCCAGGCATCCACAATAGCATCTGGGTTTGGTGGCTGTATATGGGATGGATCCCCAGGTGGGACAGTTTTTGTATGGCCTTTCCTTCAGTTTCTGCTCCACACTTTTGTAATACTCTGGGGAGCCGAAGCGGGTAACCCCAAGGTGAAACACATGCAAAAAGCAAGAGAAATTTCTTTTTCCAGTGCTCTGGGGTAGTCCCAGACCTGAAGGAGAGGCAGCGACACCTGGCACTCATTCAGAGTTTTGATGGGGTTTCCAGGGGCAGAATAGAGCATCAACAACTAGGCACTATATGATTGAGGAACAGTGCACCCTTTAAACTGATTGGTCTTTAAGGAATGAGGCAACAAGTAGTTCCCTTGTCAGAGGGTGGGCAACAGTCCATCCTGTGGAATGTGACTCCACCCACAGGTCGGGTCCCACACCTTGGTCTGAGCAATGCTAATTAGCCTCTCTCTTCCAGAAATCTCATTACAGATGGTTGTGAGCCTCCAAGTGTTTGCTGGGATTTGAACTCAGGACCTTAGGAAGAGCAGTTGGTGCTCTCAACCACTGAGCCATCTCTTCAGCTCTTTATTTTCTTCAATTGAGTGCAGGCCTCTGTATATTTAAGATTCCTGGTTTCCCTGGTGATCTGTGGGTGCAAGGACCTTTGTGCCCCAACATCATGTTCCTCATTAAAGAGTGAAGCGCTTTTGCAAGTGGGAGAAATAGCTGAAGCGTGCATGTGTGGTTGCCTCAATCCCACTTGGGAGGGAAAACAAAGAAATCAAGGTGGGGGAAGGGGCAGAGGGAGTGGGGACAGGAAGGAGAAGTAGAGAATATGATCAGGTTTTGAAGGAGGGGAAACAGGACTTAAGTACTTTGGGCCACTAGATGGTGCTGGTCTAACTGGTAGTCTGTATGTGGAAAAATGATTATAAATCCATACTTATCACATTGCATAAAGCTTAAGTCCAAGTAGATCAATGACCTCAATATAAAACCAGATACAATGAATCAAATAGAAGAGAAAGTGAGAAAGAGCCTAATATTCATTGCTACAGCGGGAAATTTCTTAAAAATAATTCCAATGGCTCATGCTCTAAGATCTAGAACTGATAAATGGTACCATATGAAACTGGAAAGCTTCTCCAAGGCAAGGATATAGTCAATAGTACAAAGCAGCAACCTACAGATTGAGAAAAAATCTTCACCCACATCTACTAGAAGGCTAATATCTAAAATATATAAAGAATTCAAAAAGCTAACCACCAAAAACCTGAACAAACCAATCAAAATATGAGCTATAGAACTGAACAGAGAATTCACAACAGAGTGAGGTAACTCAGACCCAAAAGGTATGTACTCACTGATAAGTAGATATTAACCAAAATACAGAATACCCAAGACATAACACACAGGACTCATGAAGGGTCACAGCATAAGGACCCAAGTGATGTTGCCTCAAACCCACTAGGGTGGGAGAAGAAAGTGATAATGGGGTGAAGGGGAAGGGGAAGGAAATGACATGGGTGGGGACAGAACATGAAGTGGAGGGATGGGGTTCGATCCTACAGTCAAAAGCTCTGACCCAGAATTGTTTCTGTCTGATGAAACTGCAGGAACAAAATGGAGAAGGGCATGAGAGAAAGGACATTTAGTGACAGGCCAAAATTGGAATCCACCTTAAGGGTGTCCAGGGTCCTGACATCGTCAATGGTGCTGTGATGTGCTTGCAGACAGGAGCCTAGCATTGTTGCCCTCTGAGAAGCCCAACAAGCAGCTGAAAGAATCAGATGCAGATCCTAGCACCCAATGGACAGACCCCGGGACCCCCATGGTTGAATTTGGGAAAGCTGGAAAAATCTGAGGAGGAGGGTGGCCCCAGGGAAAGACCAGCAGTCTTAACTGACCCGAACCCTGAGTTCTGTAGACACTGAGCCACCAAGCAGGCAGCATACAACCAGGCAGCTGTTATGAAGCCCTTGACACATATAAAGCAGAGGACTTCGTGGTTGGGGCCTTAGTGAGAGAAGATGCACGTTACCATGAAAAGTCCTTAGGTCCCAGAGAGTGGGGATGCCTGGTGGGGCTTGATGGTGGCGTGGGGACATCCTCTTGGAGACAGAGGTGGGGGTAGGAGGTATGGTATAAGGAACGGTCATGCGGCAGACAGGGAGGAGGATGAAGTATGGACTGTAAAAATCAATTAATGAATAAAAGTAAATACATTTTAAAATTAAACAAAAAGCATTGCTTTGGAAATGACTCCCAGGATCTCCTTGCCTGCAAATGGAACAAAATCTGTCTTAGCTCTTCTGTCTTGCCTCTTGTGATGGTTATTCTTGGTAGTAAAATACATGGAATTAACTAAAATGGCGACAGTTCAAGTACTGTGAAGGATTTTTCATAATTATATCTTTTTAAGTTGTAAACCCTTTTTTAAATCTGAATCTTTTGAAGTGATAAGAGATATCTTTAATCTAGGCCACAGCTTCTAGTGGCAGACTACATTTATAAAGGTCATTGAAGGTGTTAGTTCTTGCACGCGCTCGACTGGCCAGGAAGAACGACGCTGCAACAGGATCCTTCTGCACACGTTTATTGGGAGAGCTTGATTGTAGAGGCGAAGAGACCTTGAGCCCAGAACTGGTGCTGCTTTTATAGGCCTAGGAGGGGCGTGTCTCACATCCGGATTGGTTATGCACTAAGCCTCATTTGCATGTTCCTCATCTGATTGGCTACTCTCTCTCAGTACCTTACAGAACCTCATTATCATACCTCATTTGCATGTCTCACATCTGATTGGTTATACTCTCAGTACCTTACAGAACCTCATTATCATGCCTGGGCCAGGCAGTGTCTTTGCAAAAAACTTTACTGCATATGTACACATTGGTTGTTTGTCCAATCTTGTGCGTGGTGGCCAGCAGTAGTCAGTGCCACTCAGCAACGGCACATGTGGCTTCCCACAGTTAGTTCTTTCTCCTTGTCTTCATGTCTTACCTCTGACTAGCAAACTCAGTTTTTGAAAAACTGGCCTACTTCTTCCTAATTGTGATATAGACTGAAGACCAGCAGTGTCATCCAGCCACATGGACTGAACCACTACTATATTCTTCATCTGTCCATTTGCAGACAGCCATTGTTGGGCTGGTTGGACCACAGCTTACAAGCCATTCCAATAAATCCACCTTCTACACATACAGAGAGATCTGTTCTATCAGTTTTGTCCATTAGAATACCTTTATTAATACAGCTGTGGGTTTTTTCCTCTTCCCACTAAGGAAGATGTGCTGGCTAGCAATAGTGTTGTGTAGAGTTTCTCATATCTTTCCTGCTTTTCTCCTGGGACTGTGTAAAGTCTGATGCCTACCAGGTGAAACATAGCTGCAGTTTACCTGACCTGACCATGAAACCACAGAACAAAAAATCTTAGTGTTTCCTAAAAATCTCTTGAATTGTTATTATTCTGGGCGCCCTTCCCCTATGGGCTGGATTGTTTATTTCACTGCAAGTTAAATAATGGGCCCTGCAAGCTATCTGCCTTGATTACAGGAGGGAGAAGGGGAAAGTGCTGGAAGCAAGAAGGATAGGGGGTTAGAGGGCAGTCACAAGTGCTACAGAAATGCAAGTCTCTCCAGATCTGGAAATGGTCTAGCTCTGGAATGGAAGCCTGGTAGAACAAAGGAAGAACTATAGTTTTAGCCTGGCTAATGTACATCAAAGCTGTTTGCAGAAGCCTTTCCCTTCCCCCTGCTCCTTGCCCTTTCCCTGCTAATATAAACAAGCCTTTCCCTGCCAGTGTAAAGAAGCTCAAGACTGCCTGGCCCCTTCCCCATCTGAGGGGACTGACTAATGGTCAAAATGTCCACAACTGCCATAGCAAGACTAGCTGTTCTCAAAAATTAGCCATAACAATAATAACGGTCCCTGGGACCCCGGCCTCAGTTTGAATTCTAAGATAAACCGACCTTGCTGACAAAGTTTCTGACATCGCTAGCTGACCACCAAAAGTAATGAACATAAATGTTACTTTGGTAGCCAACAATGATAAAGTTGTGTAACCCTTCCCGCCTAAAAGAAGAGAAAAAAAAAAAAAAAAAAAAAAAAACACCACTAACGAAACTGTACTGTAAGCAATCTGGGTTGACTCTCCCTGAGAGGCTGAGCAATGCTATGTGCATCTGAATAAAAACCTCTTGCCATTGCAGAGATCTATTGTCAAGCTGTGTCTCTGGGGGTAGAGTTCTCAACATTTGGGCCCCTGGGGTCCTAGCACAAGCACTTTGCCGTATCCCATCAGTGCACTCTCACCCTACTTATCTGGAAAATGGTTGGCCCTGGACCAGCAGCATGGTCCAGGAATCACTAAGTGGTGTCCTTTCATCACACACTAACCTTAAGGGAGGTGCTTATGTCACTCCAGACTCGCTGGCCAATCACGGCCTCCAGTCTGACCTGCCAGTCAGAAGTGGAGGCGGGTGCTTCCAGGTGCCTTGCTGCTAGTTCCATGCTGTAGCTGAGGATGCTGGAGTGGTTTGTGTGTCCTGCTTTGTATGCTACTGCTGGGTGCTGTGAGGGGAATTCAGGCGAGCTCTGACCTCGCGACATGGTGAGTATATGGCAGCTGCTTCCAATGGGAAGGGGCAGGCGATTGAACAACTGGAGCGACTATGGTGAGTCCTCCCTGGGGCTGAGTGCGCACCGCGAACCTCAGCTACACAGGGCCACGTGTGAGGTTGTTTGTGGTCTTAGCTGCTCTGAAAAACTCTGCTCTGGGGCTTCATCTGCGCGAGTATTTAAGCATGGGCTTGTATGTTGAAACCTTCTTGGCAAGATGGCAAACACAGAAATGCCTAGTTTCTCCAGTATCTTCAACAATTTTGTTTGTTTGTTTGGTTGGTTGGTTGGTTTTTCAAGACAGGGTTTCTCTATATTGCCCTGGCTCTCCTGGAAATCACTCTGGCTAGCCTCAAACTCAGAAATCCGCCTGCCTCTGCCTCCTAAATGCTAGGATTAAAGGTGTGTGCCACCACTGCCTGGCTTTAAACACACACACACACACAAAACTTTTTTTAAAATCTCATACAATTTTTACACTTTGTTTTAAGATTGTGATGCAAGATATATTTGGAGTTAATATGAGAAAGTTGTAAACGTCACTTCCTGTCCAATATTAAGCTGCCCAGCACTGTTTTAGACTCCTCCGAGTTTATCCCATCATGTAACAGTGTCTGCTGACTTTATACACTGCAGGAAGGAGCATAAAAGACGGTATTCTTCTTAAGAAGCTGACCTGGCATAAGGTATTGCTTGTGCGGGACCTTCCCATCCCAACTTTTGTGCTCTGTACCTTCTGCCTCTCTTCTCCTTTTCATCCTTTGGGATCTTCCACTTAGGACTGTGTCACTGTTTCAGGTCTCTGATGTACTTAAGAAGTACTTCTGAGGTGTCTTTGGTGTGTAAACCTCCCCTCTGCCTAAGTGGCTAGACTTGCAGTCCTCTGTCCCTGTCTAAATTGTTCAAAGTGGAACCTGGAGGCTGAACATAAAAGAGACTAAGGATAATGGCAGCTGTGGAATGCAAGGCCTGTTCTAGGCTGGCTCCTCTTTGAGCATTAACCAGTGCTTGACACATGCTAGTGTTTGGTGGTTTTTGTTTGTTTGTTTGTTTGTTTTTGTTTTTTTTCTTTGTTTGTTTTTGGTTTTTGAGGCAGGGTTTCTCTGTATAGACTTGGGTGTACTAGAACTCACTCTGTACACCAGGCTGGCCACGAACTCAGAAATTTTCCAGCCTCTGCCTCCGGAGTGCTGGGATTAAAGGTTTGCGTCACCACCCAGGGCGACGCATGCTATTGTTAAAGAGATATTTCTTTTTTTCTTTTTTTAGAAAACATTTATTTATTTTTTATATGTAAGTACACTATAGCTGTCTGCAGACACTCCAAAGAAGGCGTCAGATCTCATTATTCATGGTTGTGAACCACCATGTGGTTGTAGGATGTGAACTCAGGACCTCTGGAAGAGCAGTAAGTGCTCTTACCCACTGAGCCATCTCTCCAGTCCAAAGAGCTATTTCTTAATTAATGTTCTCATTGTGTGTAGTGATTTCTCCCTGGGAAGGCATATGGACTCTAGAACTGCTGCATCTTCAGCCTTTTAGGAAAAGGATTCTGTGACGCGCTTTGTTGACTCAGGTGGCCTTGATCCCAGTCTGTTGCTCCCCAGGCAATCAATGCCTTTGCTGTCCTCTTCCTCAAACTTTTTTTTTTCTTTTTCTTTTCTTTTTTTTTTTTTTTTTTTTTTTTTTTTTTTTGATTTTTGAGACAGGGTTTCTCTGTATAACCCTGGCTGACCTGGAACTCACTTTGTAGACCAGGCTGGCCTCGAACTCAGAAATCTGCCTGCCTCTGCCTCCCGAGTTCTGGGACTAAAGGTGTGTGCAACCACGCCCGGCTTTTCATCAAACTTTTTAAATCCCTACATTAAAGGGCCTTATCACAATAGAGTTTTGAAGTGAACATTTTGCTTCCAGTTCCTGGCTATTATAAATAAGGTTGATATGAACATAGTGGAGCATGTTTCCTTGCGAAATATGGAACATCTTCTGGGTGTATACCCTGGAGTGGTATAACTGGGTCTTGAGATAGAACTAGACTCAGTTTTCTGACAAACCACCAGCTTGAGTCCCAGAGTGGTTGTACACGTTTACAACCCTACAAGAGATGGAGGAGTGTTTGCCTTTCTCAATGTCCTTGCCAGCATGTGCTGTTCCTGAAGTTTTCAATTTTAGCCATTCTGATGCATGTAAAATGGAATCTCAGGGTTGTTTTTGTTTGCATTTACCTGATTAGCAACAATGTTGAACATTTATTGAATTGATACTAGGTCATTCGAACTTCCTCTGTTGAGAATTCTGATTAGCTCTGTATCCCATTTTTAATTGGGTTGTTTGTTTTTTTGGCGTCTAACTTTTTGAGATCTTTATAACTTTTAGATATTAGCCCTCTATTGGCTATAGGGTTGGTGAACATCTTTTCTCAGTTTTTGGCTACTGTTTTGTCCTATTGAGAGTTCCTCTCCCTTACAGAAGCTTTTCATTTTCAAGAAATGTATTAACTGTTGGTCTTAGAGCCTGAGCCATTGATGTTCTGCTCAGGAAATTCTGTGTCCTGTACCATTGTGTTCAAGGGTATTTCCTACTTTGTCTGCTGTTAGATTCAATGTAGCTGGTTGTATGTGAGGTCCTTGATCCATCCTGTGCAGGGTGATTCTTCTATACACACTGCCAGTTAGACCAGAACATTTGTTCACCGTGCTTTCTTTTTCTATTCTATGGTTTTGGCTTCTTTGCCTAAGAAGTGTCCATAGGTGTATGAGTTCATTTCTGGGTATTCGATTCCACTGATCTGCCTGTCTGTACTAATACTATTTGGTTTTTATCACTATTGCTATGTAGTACAGCTTGAGATGAGGAAGTGTGATGCTTCCAGAAGTTCCTTTATGGTTCAGGATTGTTTTGGCTATCCTGGGAGCGTTTGTTCTTCCATATGAGGTAGAGAATTCCACTTTCTATTTTTTAAAGATTTATTTATTTATTATATATAAGTAGACTCTAGCTGTCTTCAGGCATACCAGAAAAGAGCTTCAGATCTCACTACAGATGGTTGTAAGCCATTAGGTGGTTCATGGGATTTGAACTCAGGACCTCTGAAAGAACAGTCAGTGATCTTAAATGCTGAGCCATCTCTCCAGCCTGAGAATTGCACCTTCAATGTGTGTAGAAAATTGTGTTTGAAATTTGAGGGGAATTGCATTGAATTTGTAGATTGCTTTTGGTACCATGGCCATACTAACTATGTTTTTTGGTTGTCTGTTTTTCAAAACTGGTTTTTTTGAGTGATGAGCTTGTGTTCTTAGATCTTGTTCCATCTACCAGGCGCGCCTTGAACTCAGAGAGTTCTGCCTGGCTCTGCCTCTCTGCCTCTTAAGCTCTCTGCCTCTGCATTTCCCAGTCTTTAAGAATTTTATTTGTAGCCAGGCAGTGGAGGCGCACAAGCCTTTAATCCCAGCACTTGGGAGGCAGAGTCAGGCTGATATTTGAGTTAGAGGCCACCCTGGTTTACAAAGTGAGTTCCTGGAGAACTAGGGCTATAAAGAGAAACCCTGTCTCAAAAAAACAAAACAAAACAAAAAAAAAGGATTAAAAGAAGAAGAAATTCATTGCTTCCTATTAAAGTTCTTTAATATTGGTTTCTCATTAGAATAATACTTTCTAAATATTTGGCTTCCCTTATGCTTGGAATTAACAGTTGCATTGTACCATTATATACCTCATCCTGCCTGTGTGGTCCAGTGACTTGAAGGCATTCCTGCAACTCTTTCAGGCTTGACCCTTACTAATCTGTGAAATGGAAAAAAGACCACTGGGTGAGGGTCCTCTGACTTCCATCCCTTTTATTGGGCATTTAAAAATGAAGTGGGACTTGAGACAAAATTGACTTCACTGACCAACTCTGATGCTGCTGTATTCACAGCCCAGAGAGGGCTGGGGGGATAAGGGAGGAGTAGCTTTCATGTTTCACAATATTTGGTTGTCATTCACGATGAGTAGTCAGGTCATCAAATTTTGATAATCATTAAAAGTCCTGACTGGCAAATTTGTCAGTTTCATAAACCTGGGCAATCAAAACTCTGGGTAAAGAACTGAACTCATTTTTAGAAACCAAAATTCTGTAGTTTCACCCAGTTAACCAATACAGAAGATATGGACAGACTGGTGTGGTACTTCCTAATAGGAATGTTATTACTCCTGTCTGAAAATGCAGAATCAGAGAGAAAATATACGAGTAATACCTGGTGTGCTGTAATACTTATGCCTACACCCTAGAGAATATTGACCCACAAAGCTGATCTCAACGTTAAAATGATTTTTCAGATTTTACTTAAATCTTTTCCACCTTCTCATTCCTCCCTACTATTAAGCTTCAAACCCTGGGACGAATGACCTATTTAACAAGTCAAAGAGGATCTGGCCTTGAGTTTCTCCCAGCATCCTTCAGAGTCTACCTTTAAGAGGTTAGGGCTGTCATACCACCACCCCTAAAACAGTGATTGAACTGCCCTTCTCTGTGCAGCTCTTCCTGATGTAATTGGGCCATTTTGGTGACCTGGTCCTTTTCTCTACCATTTCACTCCTTTCCTTTTGGTCTGTTCCTCTTCTCCTCCCTCTCTTACATGGCTCATGTTCATGACTACTCTGACCTCTCCAAGATTTCCATGCCTTTGCCGATGTCCTTCTTTTTTTCCCTAATAAACTTACCACACCATTATACCTTGGAGCAGCCACATTTTTTTTTTTTTGGTTTGGTTGTTTGTTTGTTTTCATTTTTTTCCTTTTCCCTTCATTTATCACACCGTGATTTCACATTCATGGCCACTTTTTGCTTTAATCGTTGTTACTGTTGAATTTGACTGAAGTTTGGGTGCAGGACTTACTTTCTATGAAGTAGAGATGACTGCACTGTACACTGATTGTGTCGTGTGATGTTCACAAAGAGGACCTTGTGCCTTGGAAGGAGAACAGGAAGTGTTCTGGTGAGCCCAAAATTTGACTAAAATACATTTTCCCAGTCTAGGGCTCTGTCTGGCCAGAGGCTGGAAGGACAGAGCTAGGAAGGCCTCACTGTCTGAGCCTTTTGATCTTTGATCCCTTAATGGAGGAGCTGTTACTTTCCTGAGAACTGGTTTGGTTGTATTAGCCAATGAAGGACGTTGGGTAAGCCAAGAAATTAGTAGTACTAGTGGGTGGTGGCGTACAGGTTTATTCCAGGATTCTTCTCTAAAGTAGCTGTAGGGAGCTACGAGGGAGTCCAGAAGCTATGCCATGTTCAGGCTGGGAGCCTCTGTCACCAGACCAGGAAGAGCAGGTCCAATTAGCTAAGGAGTGACATGTACTGTGAGCTAGATGGTGGTTTTCTTAGTACATCTGGTAACCTGAGCAAAGGCTCTTGGCCCTTGAATCTCACTGAGTATGTATTCCCTAGTGTGAAGTATCCCTGGCAATGGAAGGGTGTGGTGCTTATAATATCTCTGTCCATGGTACACACAGAAGTATTGATTTTTGTATGCAGTGAGAAGACCACTGGAAACCTGAAGGTCTAGTTTCTAGAAGTTCTGACCATTGCATTCCATTCACTTTTGTGCCATAACTTTTCCCAATAGTTAAGTAACTGGTAGAAAGAAAGTGATAGAGATCATCCTTCAGTAATATTTGATTGGAATCCTTTGAACTTTTCATGACCACCAACTGCAAAGATGTGATTCAAGGAAATTCAACTATTGGGAGTAATACGAGTTTTGAAGATGCAGAGGTTTTCCAGATGTGCCTAGTATTGTGAAGGTGGGCATGTCAGTTTCCACATCTTGTGACAAAATCCATGTGTCAGGAAGTAGATATTAAATTACTATTCGACACGACGTTGTGTACAAATCAGTAGGACTGGGACTTCCTGAAACCTACTTTGGGCCCGAGGATCTACAAAGCCAAACAGAGCTTACCTTTCTGATCACCTTCATTTCCAAAGAGCATGGAATGCCTCTTAGTGTGGAAGAGAGAGCAGCAGTAAGTGGAGAGCCAGAAATATGAGAGTATAGACCCCTCTATGAGTTATTTTATGGGAATTATAAACCCTTTGTACAGAGGTTAAGAGCACTGACTGCTCTTCTGAAGGTCCTGAGTTCAAATCATAGCAACCACATGGTGGTTTACAACCATCCCTAACGAGATCTAACTCCTTCTTCTGGAGTGTCTAAAGACTGCTTCAGTGTACTTACATATAATAAATGAATAAATCTTTAAAAAAATGAAAAATGTCCAATCTACAACTAGAGAGGAATAAGAGCAACTGCTGGGGAAAAGTAAAAACAAAGGCTGCGGTTCTTGGAGAAAAACAACACTAGGGAGTTTCCATGGTAGTCAAGTGCTGACACAGACAGGAGTTTTAAGCATGGTATCACCATTAAAGAGCATGCCATTGCTCTCCACTGAAAGCCGAAGATGGTTCCTAAATGTATCCTGCTAAGACTTGCAGTAATGTAATGATTAGACAAAGTGTTTCAGAGTTCCAGGAAGCATCTATGCAAAAAGTGTTGGAATTGTGGTCCAAGCGCTGCAGAGTCCATCGTCACGACTTGGAAACCACACTTGGCATGATCACTTATCTGGTACTGGTTCTGGAATTAGGAAAGATGAAAAAGATAATGCCATGAATTCTTAGTGTGGTTTTTGTTGTTCACTTATTCCAGCCTTCTATGTTTGAGAGAATCAGAGCTACACTGAGGAGCCTGTAAGACCTTCCTGCATGAAAATGTGAGGTTGAAGCCTGAGTTGCAATTTGAGACCAAAAGATGCTGATCCATCTGAGTGATGAGACATCTGCAGGGACCGCTGTGTGTAGGGAGTGGAAGTAACCAAAGAGGAAGATTTATGAGAAGTTGAAGGAGCAGGGCCATCTAAGTCCTTTGAACCTGATCTGCATGAGTCTGAGACACAGCTACAGGATTGGGTGTTTGTCCTGCTGGGGTTCTGTCTTGCTTTGGTTTAATCTTCTCTAACTTTATAATTCCTGTCTTTTGGAATGGGAATATGTAGTCTATGCCACTGTATGCTGGAAAGGTACAGATTATTTGCTGATTTTACAAGATGTATTAGTGAAGAGACTGCCTTGACTGTCAACTGAGAGTTTGGACATTTGAATAGGGTACATGTTGTTGCAGAATATGGGAACCAGTAAAGTTAGACTATAAATATGTTCATCCTGCGATGACCATGAACTTACAGTGACCAGAGTCAGAATGCAGTCAATTGAATGTAAAATCTTCCTATCTGTGATGATGCCTTTGCACATCATTTGTCCTTAATAACTGTTTGCAGGGAAGTCTTTGAAGCTTGTGTAAGAGGAAAGTTTCTAGATGAAAGTCCTCCTTGAGGATAGGATTGGAGTGTTCATAGACCCATTTCCTGTTCTTTGTGTCCACTGGTTTGTTGTTAAAAGTGACCAGTCAGCTTCTTTCTCATGCTGTCATCATATTGACTCTATCCATAAATCAAATATGATAGTGTAGAAGCAATTCCCATTCAGACCTACCTGATTTTGCTATGTCTAGTTTTTATAGTTTTAATTTTGTTGGGTTTTTTTTTTTTTTTTTTTTTTTTTTTTTTTTTTTTTTGAAGACAGGATTTCTCTGTGAAATCCTGGATGTCCTAGAAGAGTTATGTAGACTAGAATGGACTTACATTTAGAGATCTACCTATGTGACTCTTCTCGGCAGAGATTAAATATGGGTCAAGATGCCTGGCTTTTATTGTTTCAGGGCCGGGAATGGATTTTTTTTTTCACATGACAAGAATGTATGGTTGTTTTGTGTTTCAGTTACATCTTGAATAATAAAATTTGCCAGAGAGTATTATTCTAATTCCCAGGATGGCACTTAATTGTGACATTAATACTGCCTGATCCTTCTAATTCTTTTGATTTTAAGAGTGAGACATTTTTCCTACATGTTGTCTTTTTTTTGAAATTTTGAATGACTATGAATACATATGCACCTCTGTGTGCTTGGTCCTCACTATAGTCAAAATATGGCCTCAGAACTCCTGAACTCGGAGTCATGAAATAGTTCTGAGCTTCCATGATAAGTCCTGCAATTGACTCCTATATCTAAGACCAGCAAGACATATTAAGCCCGTGCCATCTCTCCTACACTATGTTGTTTATTTATGAAAAACATTTACTTTGCTAATGTTTCCATTTGTTCATTATAACTTTATTTATTTATTATATGCACCTACACTGTAGCTGCCTTTAGAAACAACAAAAGAGGGCATCACCTCTCTTGAAGGATGGTTGTGAGCCAAAATGTGGTTTCTGTGATTTGAACTCAGGACCTTTGGAAGAGCGATCAGTGCTCATAACTACTGAGCTATTTCTCCAGCCCTTTACGTTACATCTTATTTATGTCACAGTTTAAACTGCAGAATTTCAGGATCTTGGAATATGAAGATAGAACAATTACAGTGACTATTTAATTCTTTGTAGGAAGTTCACTGAAAACCTCTGAGGTTCTTTCTATCTTTCTTCTTTGGGTTTTTATTTTGTTGTTTTCATTGTTGTTGGGTGCTTTTATTTTGTTGCTTTTTGTTTTTATTGTTGTTGTTGTTTGATAGATTTTTTTTTGAGACAGGGTTTCTCTGTTATAGCCCTGGCATTCCTAGAACTCACTTTGTAGCCCAGGCTGGACTCTAACTCAGAAATCAGCCTGACTCTGCCTCCCAAGTGCTGGGATTAAAAGCGTGATACACCACGCCTGGCTTGTTTGATAGATTTTTGCAGCAGAGACAGGGTCATAATGAGTAGTGCTGCCTTTCTGGAACTTGTTTAATAGATAAGATTGGCATTCAAGTCAATGAGATACACATGCCTGTACTTCATGTACATTTCAATTAAGGGCATGAGCAAATACACCCAGTTTTTTGTTGTTTATACTGATTTTTCAGTCGTGTTAATCCGTCCCCCCCCCAACCCCTCTCTATATTTTAATTGGCATTTCTTTTGCTAGGGTATATGCTCTTCAAAGAGCACAGCATTCTCAAGTGAACCTCATAATTTGGTTTTCTTTTTTTTCTTTAAAAAAATCTTTATTATTATATGTTAGTACACGGTAGCTGTCTTCAGACACACCAGAAGAGAGCATAAGATCACATTATGGATGGTTGGAATCCACCATATGGTTGCTGGGATTTGAACTCTGAACCTTCAGAAGAGCAGTTGGTGCTTTTAACCACTGAGCCAGTTCTGCAGCCCCATAATTTGGGTTTCATAATTTGGTTTGAAAATGATTTCATGATTATAGCAGGATTTCTGTGTCATGGGCTATGTGTGGGGATTATCAAGATCAAATGAATATATTGTCAGTGAAGCATTCATTACAGTATTATCACTATCACACTTTGTGTTGTACATATGTATGGGATTTTAGGATGCATTGACCTTTGATGATGTGCATGTACACTTCACTCGGGAGGAGTGGTCCTTGCTGGATCCATCTCAGAAGAGACTTTACAAAGATGTCATGCTGGAGAACTACAGGAATCTCACCACTATAGGTAAACCTGAATTTTCCTTTCAGTTTTAAAATAAGGTGGGGGGACAGCTGATTTCTTTCTTATTGATGCCCTTCTGTAATCTTGAATGAGAATAAGGAAGAATAAGGCAGATAAAGCAAGCATGTTTCTAAGGCTTACTGAAAATTGTGGCTTATGGACGAATTTCCAACAATAATTATTTTCTGGTCCTATATTTTAGGCTACAATTGGAAAGATCATAACATTGAAGAACATTCTCAAAATGATAGAAGATACGGAAGGTAATTTTTTGTGAAATCTACTTCTAATGAGCTTCTGCAGAAAACGTAATGTGTTCTCTAAGTTTTAAGGAGAAGCAACAGTATTGTCTTTTACTGCTTTAGGTTAGTTTTTGAGCATTAGATTCTCACAACACCAAGTACCTTGATTCCAGGCAGCTGATAGATTGTTGCAATGCATTCCTCTATCACAGTATTTCTTAACAGATATAACTGTTTGAATCGTATCAGCATTAGAGCTATACAGTAGCACTGCCATTCCATGTACATTCACACCAATCAGATATTGCAAATTGTACACACACTGAATATGTGTATGTCCAAAATCTTCTACTGAGCAAATAGTTCGTGGTTAAGCTGCTGTTACTCATATTCTTGTCTTAAATCTGATAAGTTTAGTGAGAGGGGAAGTTTATGAGCGTTAAGGATGTTGTGCTGGAGAAACCTTGCTCCCTACCATACGAGGAACAAAGTCAAACTGTATGAATGTAAGGTGGAAACCCTTTATTTGTTATTCTTTTAATAGGTATGTCATATGTCATACTGGATACAGGCCATATGAGCAGAAGGATTTTGAAAGAAACAGAGTATCTCTCTTTCCTAGAACTATTTATTAGATCATAGACGGTTGCAGTAAATCTCCAACCCAAACAGGCTCCGGCAATGAAATACAACTCAGTTAATATGAACACATGCTGTGGGCCTAGACTGGGCAGACCTACTGCTACTCACTCTACCATCTTCTCCATCCATGAGAAACCTGCGAACTTGCAGTTTCTCCAGGCCATGTGCTTCTGCTCTACTTTTCTTCTTCCTCCTCCTCTTTGTCCTCTCCCTCTTTCATTTTCTCCTCCTTCTTTCTCCCTACCTTCCACTTAACCTTCCCTTTAATGTGCTGAATCATCAGCTCTCTTTATTTTACAAATTAAGGTGGGAAGCAGGTTTACAGGAAATCACATGAGGGCTGACTCATTCCTTGTTCACAACCACTCACAGGAGAATGTAATTATCATCAAATATAATTAGCCAAGGTCTATCCACAACAGTATATGATAGGCCCCACTTTGAGGAGACTTTCTGAATGTGATTCAAGTTTATAGTCACTTAGATTTTCAGCTTCATTTGGAATACAACCATAAAATTATACTACAGAAAATCCTATGAGCATTAAGAATGTGGAATTTTTGATTGTCCTTCACTTTTCAAATATGATATGACTCACAGTGCAATATAATTTTGAACACAATTATGTAGATAAATCTGTGAATTCATGCAGTTTTCTTCAAGTATCTGAAAAACTTGATGTATCTAAAGTCTGGTGTAAAAGTGAGCCATGGAATAAGTGCCCCAAACCTCACAGGTATCTTCAATGATGAAAAGAAACCCACAAGGAAGGGGAACACCAAGACTGTAAACAATGTGATAAAACATTTTTTTCATAGATTCATTTTCTTATTTATTTTATGTATGTGAACTCACTGTCAATTTCTTCAGACACACCAGAAGAGGGCATGGAATTCCATTAGAGATGGTTGAGAGCCACCATATGGAAGCTGGGATTTGAACTGAGGACCTCTGGAAGAGAAGTCAATGCTCTTAACAGCTAGGCCATCTCTCTAGTCCCGTGATACAACCCTAAGATCAGAATGTACCCTATAATTAGACCAAAATTTAAAACTAATTTATACAGATAGAAAGGATTCATCATTGTAATTAATGTAATAAAATTTTCATGTCCCAATTATCATTGCAGGCACAAAATCACTCCTGCTGGAGAGAAACCCTATGAATATACACAATGGGATAAAGCCTTCAAATATCACAGTCATCTTCAAAAGCTTGAAAGAAACCAAACTGGAGACAAAAACTCGGAAGTCTTTCAACATAGTAAAGTGCTTACATGTCAAAGTACTCTCCAAAGAAATAAAAGAACAGATACTAGAGAGAAACCCTACAAATGTAATGAATGTGATAAAGCCTTTTTAAAGCTCAAGTATCTTCGACTACATGAAAGAATATATTCTGGGAAGAAACCCTATGAATGTAATCAATGTGGTAAAGCCTTTTTACATCCCAGCTATCTTCGAATGCATGAAAGAACACATACTGGAGAGAAACCTTACCAATGTAATCAATGTGGCAAAGCCTTTACACGAAGGAGTCATCTTCAAAGCCATAAAGTAGTACATACTGGAGAGAGACCCTACATATGTAATCAGTGTAATAAAGCCTATCCACGCAAGAGTTGTCTCCGAAAACATGAAAGAACACATACTGGAGAGAAACCTTACAAATGTGATCAGTGTGGTAAGGCCTTTACACAAAGCAGTCATCTTAAAACCCATAAAGTAATACATACTGGAGGGAGACTCTAAATATGTAATCAGTGTGATGAAGCCTATTCACACCCGAGTCATCTTCCAAAACATGAAAGAACACATACTGGAGAGAAACCTTATAAATAAATCAGTGTCATAAGTCATTTATATCTCACAGTCATCATCAAGCTGATGAAAGAATTTATACTGGATAGAAACCCTACAAATGTAATGAATGTGATAAAGCCTTTTCACAGCCCAGGTATCTTCGAATACATGAAAGAACACATACGGGAGAGAAACCTTACAAATGTTATCAGTGTGATAAAGCATTTCCACAAGGCAATAATCTCAAAGTACATACAAGGAGGCATATTGGAGATATCCCTATGAATGAAATCAATGTGGTAAAGCCTTTGTATATGACTAATCTTTTGGGATCCATAAAAGAACAGATAATGGAGACTGGAGAGAAACATTACCAACATAATCAATGTGGTAAAGCCTTTGCAGAAAGCAGTCATCTTCAAACCCATAAAGTACTACATACTGGAGTGTAACCTCCCCCCCTCAGCTCAAAGTCTTCCCTGCAGCTCCAGAACTTCCAGACCATGATACCACCACGTGTTAGCTGAGGTATAACCATGCCATAATTTCTATTCTCCATGTTTTAGTCCATGTCAGCCTAGGTCATGTAGACACCTGTCCAGTATAAACACACAAGCACACATATGCACACACACACACAAAGAGAGAGAGAAAGGATTTGCATGAGGAGCATGGGTTTTGCTTCAAACAGAATCGAAGCATAGTCTATTTAGAGTCCAGTGCTAGGAGTCATCAAGGTAGACAATCAACTTTTGGAGTCACCATTATGAACAAGGACCTGAAAGAGCCAGGGTTTTAAAATTTCCCAGCCTGTATTAATACTGTGTATGTGAATGAAGGGTGATCACATTGGTGGGTATACTATTTGGGGAGGTTTGCTTCATCGAATAAATATTGAATTCCCAGGTTGGGGACACTCTTTGTAAATATATCCCATGCATTTGCCCAGTGAAGTCAACTCAGAATTGAGAAGAAGGCCATTGGGTGTGGCTGTGTATTTGGTTGGTCAAACATATCTTTTAATGTCATTCCCTCTACTAGGAAATCACTGCCCTTATCTCTTTTTTATTTGAATGAACACTTTTTTAAATATGTTTTTAATTAGGTATTTTCCTCATTTACATTTCCAACGCTATTCCAAAAGTCCCCCCATACCCTCCCACTCCACTTTTTGGCCCTGGCGTTCCCCTGTACTGGGGCATATAAAGTTTGCAAGTCCAATGGGCCTCTCTTTCCAGTGATGGCCGACTAGGCCATCTTTTGATACATAGGCAGCTAGAGTCAAGAGTTCAACGGTACTGGTTAGTTCATAATGTTGTTCCACCTATAGGGTTGCAGATCCCTTTAGCTCCTTGGGTAATTTCTCTAGCTCCTCCATTGGGGGCCCTGTGATCCATTTAATAGCTGAGTGTGAGCATCCATTTCTGTGTTTGCTAGGCCCCGGCATAGTCTCACAAGAGACAGCTCTATCTGGGTCCTTTCAGCAAAATCTTGCTAGTGTATGCAATGGTGTCAGCGTTTGGAAGCTGATTATGGAATGGATTCCCGGATATGGCAGTCTCTAGATGGTCTATCCTTTCGTCACAGCTCCAAACTTTGTAACTCCTTCCATGGGTGTTCCCAATTCTGAGAAGGGGAAAAGTGTCCACACTTTGGTCTTCGTTCTTCTTGAGTTTCATGTGTTTAGCAAATTGTATCTTATGTCTCGGTATCCTAAGTTTCTGGGCTAATATCCACTTATCAGTGAGTACATATTGTGCGAGTTCCTCTGCTCTTATCTCTTAATTAATCTTATTCTCCAATATCTTCTGGTCATTAAGAATGTCTTTCCTTATTTCACAATGCTACTGATTATTTCCTGTATAGCAATGTCTCCTGTATCTCAGGCTTAGTTTTGCTAAACAGGTTAGGATGGCTTTGAGCATGCAATCCTACCTCTGCTGGGAGGACAGTCACTCTTGCAACTTCCCTCAGGCAGGCTCTTGGCTCATCAGTGAAAAGGAAATCTATACCAGTGAATGAGTGTCCTCCAATCTCTCTGGCTTTTATTGTGACTTAGAAATGAAATTAGACCTATGCAAGAATTGATTTCTATGATTAGCTTTGAAGCTCATACATGCTTAGCAAAAAAGGGGGATGGGAAAATAGCATGTAGTAAAGTCTCCTGACATGACAGTAGTTGAAATTTGCTCTGAGTAGTGAGGTAATCAATTTTAGATGGTCCACAAAATCCAGATTGGCCATTTTCCCCAGGTCCACACTGGAGGCAACCAAAAATCACAATTAAAAAAACCAAAAAACCTGAGTTTATTGTGAAACAAAATTACTATAGTATAGCTGGGCATGGTGGCACATGACTTTAATCCCAGCACTTGGGAGGCAGAGGCAGGTAGATTTCTGAGTTTGAGGCCAGCCTGGTCTACAAAGTGAGTTCCAGGACGGCCAGGGCTAGGCAGAGAAACCCTGTCTCAAAAAAAAAAAAAAAAAAAAAAGAAAAGAAAGAAAAAGAAAGAAAAGAAAAATCAATGAATTCATAAGATTCTTAGGCAAATGGATAGAACTAGAAAATATTATCCTGAGTGAGGTAACCCAATCAGAAAAGAAGATACATGGAATGTACTCACAGATAAGTGGATATTAGCCCAATAGTTCTGAATACCCAAGATAGAATTCACAGACCACATGAAGCTCAAGGACAATGAAGACTAAAGTGGGGGTGCTTCTGTCCTTCTCAGAAAGGGGAACAAAATACTTATGGGATAAAATTGAGGTTAAAAGTGTAGAGCAGAGATTGAAGGAAAGCTGATCCAGAGACTGACACATCTGGGGATCCATCCTGTATACAGTCACCAACCCAGACACTGTGGTGGATGCCAAGTAGTGCTTGCTGAAAGGAGGCTGATATAGTTATTTCCTGAGGTGCTCGGCAGAGCCTAACAAATACAGAGGCAGATACTAGCAGCCAACTACTGGAATGAGCACCTAATGGAGGACTTAGAGAAAGGACTGAAGGAGCTGAAGGGGTTTGCAACCCCATAGGATGAACAACATCAACCAACCAGATCCCCACAGAGCTCCCAGGGACTAAGCCACCAACCAAGGAGTATACAAGGAGGGACCCATGGCCCCAGCTGCATATGTAGCAGAGGATGGCTTTGTGAAGCATCAATGAGAGGAGAGGCCCTTGGTCCTGTGAAAGCTTGATGGATACCCCAGTACAGGAGAATTTGAGTGTGGGTAGGGTGGGAGTGGGTTGATGGGTGGGGGAATACCTTCATAGTTGCAGGGAAAGGGAGAGGATAGGGTAAGGGGTTTACTGGGCCAGGGGAACTGTGAAAGGGGACAATATTTGACATGTAAATAAAGAAAATACCCAATATAATTATAATCTTACTGAAAATTCTGGTTTTTCCACCTGGCATGTAACTTTGAAATCAACTTCCCTTGTTCAGAATTTTCTTTGGGAGGCATCCAGGGCACCAACCTCCTTCCCCTCAAAAAACCGTTTTGTATCTCCATTCCTATCCCCCTTGGATTTCCTCTAGCAAGGCAGCCCATTCATGTGTATGGGATCAAGTCTTTATAGTCTTTTCACACTGCTGCTTTGGGAAAACACAACCCCTTGGTTTGTGTTGATTCTGCCTTCTTGGTGAGCAGTTACTGCTGTAGAAAAGTATCAATAGCTTCATTTCCTATAAACACGAGTAACCTCCAGACACTTGTGTAGAGGACTGACAGCACAATTGGTATTTAAGTAATCTGAACCAGTTCTGCAAGCGACTGTGGTTTGCATTACTGGGAAGATATGGAAAATGTAGTGCATTACAATTTAAAGTAACTGTAATAATAACTTCTTTTTCTACATTTTTTTTTCTGATCCTTCTTGGGGGCTTCCATTCAGAAGCAACGTTCCCATGCTCTTATTACAAATTCTTTTTTAGTAGGAATCCAGAAGTATTAGATTGAATGGGAAAGCACTTAATACATTCAGGTTTGTGGTCACTGATTGAAATGTCTCTTGTGTCACATATTCTGGAGGTTACATCTTTCTGTGACAACAGGGAGTTTCCTTATGCATTCTTCATTTGCTGCTGTTTAAATTGACAATTTCTGTCCCTCCAAAAAATTCACTTACACATCCAGAAAAGAAAAAAAAAAAAAAAAAAAAAAAAAAAAAAAAGACTTTTCTTTAGGGGGCTGGAGAAATGACTCAGCAGTTAAAAGCACTGACTGCTCTTCCAAATTCCTGAGTTCAAATCCCAGAAACCACACGGTGGCTCACAACCATCCTTGATGAGGTCAGATGCCCTCTTCTGGAGTGTCTAAAGACAACTACTGTGTAGCTAAATATAATAAACAAATACATATTTGTGCCTGAGTGAGCAGGCCCAGAGCAAGTGGGGCCAGAGTGAGCAGGGTCAGAGAGAGAAGGAAAAGTGTCTGAAAACAGCTACAGTGTACTTACATATAATAAATGTAATGTTTAAATGTTTAAAAAATGAATTTTCTTTGGATCATCTTGAATCTATGCTGCAAATTGATGATCTCCAACATTGCCTTTCTTTTCTTTTTTCCTGGAAGTACATTATTTTCATGGTGCTTTTTACTGTAGTATAAAAGGGTACAAGATATTCTATATAATCATTCATTTACCAAACAATACAAAATAGATGAATCTCAAGCTGATATAAAATGAAAAATGCCATAGAAAGAGGACTTCACCATATAGTTAAGTTGCACAGAATACATTGTTATGGTCACTTAAAAGCTATCCCAGTGTGTGCAGTTTTATTGAGAAAAGAACAACAACAACTAAAAGACAGAGGTGAAACCTGCTCCAGAATTGAACAGTGTATCTGAATGTGACATGGTAGTTGTGTTAGCATACAAAATAACCTCTGGTAGCAGTTGGGTGGGATTTCCACAGATATCAACTAAAATTAGTTAGAGCTATGTTACATTGTAATAGTTTATGTAAACTTTAATGTATTTAGTGTATGTACTCTGATATATTTGGACATGTTATGCACACCCATGTACCCTCATTACCACAAACAACACAGTTAACCATGTTCTTAGTGCCTTCTCATTCTACCCATGTGTTTCTGTGTCTACAATAATCATAGTTTTCATAAAATGACAAAATTTCTATGGATTCTGGCAGACTTCAGATTCTGGCAGACTTCTCAGTATATTTTCCGTGCACTTGAAACTGGTTGTAAGAAATATCATCTGATATGAGAGTTGTCTTGGTTAGGGTTACTATTCCTGCATAAACATCGTGACCAAGAAACAAGTTATGAGCTGAGCATGGTTGCACATGACTTTAATCCCAGCACTGCGGGAGGCAGAGGCAGGCGGATTTCTGAGTTCGAGGCCAGCCTGGTCTACAAAGTGAGTTCTAGGACGGCCAGGGCTATACAGAGAAACCCTGTCTCGAAAACAAACAAACAAAAAAAGTAAAGAAAAGAAAAAAGAAAAAGAAAAGAAACAAGTTGGGGAGAAAAGGGTTTATTCAACTTACATTTTCACATTGCTGTTGATCACCAAAGGAAGCCAGGACTGGAACTCTAGCAGGAACTGATGCAGAGGCCATGGAGGGAAGTTACTGGCTTGTTTTCTTACAGGACCCAGGACTACCAGCCCAGGAATTGCACCATAGACCCTCATAGAAGCAGGCAAAGAGGGGATGGGATAGAGCGTTTCTGGGAGAGGTGGAAACAGGAAAGGAGATAACATTTCAAATGTAAATAAAGAAAATGTCCAATAAAAAAAAGGCCAGGCAGTAATGGAACATGCCTTTAATCCTACCACTTGGAAGGCAGGGTCTGACAATTTCTGAGTTCGAGGCCAGCCTGTTCTACAGAATGAGTTCCAGGATAGCCAGGCCTAAACAGAGAAACCCTGTCTCAAAAAACAAAAATAAAATAGAAGAATGAAAGGAAGGAAGAAAAGAAGAAAAAATTGTCATTGCAAAATATATCCCTGTTTTATTCTATGAACATTTTTTAAAGATTGATTTATTTATTTTATGTACATAAATACACTGTAGCTTTTCAGGTGGTTGTGAGCCTTTATGTTGTTGGGAATTGAATTTAGGACCTCTGCTCACTCCAGCCGTTCCTGTTCACTCCACCCAAAGATTTATTTAGTATTATGAATAAGTACAGTTTAGCTGTCTTCAGAAACACCTGAAGAGGGCATCAGATCTCATTATTGGTGATTGTGGGCCATCAGATGGTTGCTGGGATTTGAACTGAGGACCTTTGGAAGAGTAGTCAGTGCTCTTACCCAGTGAGCCATCTCGCCAGCGGGAGCATTACCTTTAAGGTCCTCTTAGGTCTTTATGTAATGGCTTGACCTTTAAGAGCGTATTCTATATCCAGAATAGGCTTTATATCATGATGTCTATAACACTGTTGTATTTTAATGAACATAAATATCTGAGTAGCATCAGTTTTACTCTGTAAAGACATTTTCTTATTTATTTTTGTATTTATTTTATTTTTTTAGATTCATTGATCTTATCTGCATTTATACCTGCATTCCAGAAGAGGGTTTCAGACTCCATTGTAGATGGTTGTGAGTCTTGGTGTGGTTGCTGAGAATTGAACTTATGATCTCTGGAGGAACAGACAGTGCTCTTAACTGCTGAGCCATCTCTCTGGTCCAGGGTAAAGGCATTTTCAAAACAGTCATCGTCACTAATAAGTGTGCAATCTCAGAATCATTCATCTCAGAACTCAAGGCAGAAGTACATTGGAGCTCCCAACATGTATCAATTGTATGATATATGCATGCCATGTATATATTTTAATTTTTCAAACTATACAAAATAAAAGACACAATCCATTGTGTCACATTGCTTTAAACCAGCATGAATAAACCGAAAATGGAGTTTAATTTGATATATTATATTTCAAAGGGCTGCCATTTTTAATTTTTTAAATTCCTGTGGAACATTTAGACTCTGGGAGCTCTCAAGGGTGCGGATTAGTTGATACTGTTGTTCTTCCTCTGGTGTTGCCATCCCCTTCAGCTTCTTCAATCCTTCCCCTAACTCTTCTACAGGGGTTCCCAACTCAGTCCAATGGTTGGCTGTAAGTGTCTGCATCTGTCTCAGTCAGCTGCTGGCAGAGTCTACAAGCAAAACATGGCATCAGAAATGTTGTCAGGTGAACCTGACGTGGTGACTGAACTTCTGAACCTGTAACCCAGCCCAAGTAAATGATGTCTTTATAAGTGTTGCTTGGTCAGCTCGACAGTGGTGGTATATGCCTCTGATCCCAGCACTTGGGAGGCCGAGGCAGGTGGATTTCTGAATTCAAGGTCAGACTCTAGTCTACGGAGTGAGTTCAAGGACAGCCAGGGCTATATAGAGAAATCCTGTCTTGAAAACCCAAAACCAAAACCAAAACCAACCAAACAAACAAAAAACATGCCAGAGTTGCCTTGGTCTTAGTTTTTCTTCATAGCAGTAAATCCCTAATTACAGCAGTGTGGTTGCTTCAATTTTTTCCCTTTTCATTTGATGTTGGCTGTTAGTTTGCTGTATATTGTTGGGGATAGCCCTGGGCTAATTATATTTTATGTTAATTCCATTCTCCTGAGAGAGGTTGCCAACAAGGAATTAGTCTGCACTCAGGTGATTTCCAGTAAACCTGCTTCCCACCTTAAATTGTAAAATAAAGGAGAGTAGATGATTAGGCAGATAAAAGGGAAGGTGGAGAGGAAGGTGTGAGGGAGAGAAGAAGGAGAAAATGGAAGAAGGAGAGAATGCAGAGGAGGAGGAAGAGGGAGAAATGCAGAGCAGAAGCACATTGCCTGGAGAAACTGCAAGTTCTAAGGGGTCTCATAAGCTGTGGTAGATGGTAGTGTAGCAGTAGATCTTCCAATCTAGGCACACAGCATGTAATCATATTAATGGTGTTGTGTTTTCATTGCCGGGGCATATTTGGGTTGGGGAGATTCACCGCAACGGTATATGGCTTTTATTATGTTTAGTTATTTGCCTTGAATTCCTGATCTCTCCATGACATTTAACATGAAGGGGTGCTGTATTTTGTCATTTGCTTTTTTTGGCATCTAATGATAGGATCATGTGATTTTTGTTTTTCAGTTTGTTTATATAGTGGATTATGTTGATGAATTTCCATATATTGAACCATCACTGTATCCCTGGGATGAAGCCTACTAGATCGTTGTGAATGATGGTTTTGATGTGGTCTTGGAACTTATTGAGTATTTTGTTTGTTTCTTTGTTTGTTTGGTTGGTTGTTTTTTCAAGACAGGGTTTCTCTATATAGCCCTGGATGTCCTGGAACTCACTCTGTAGACCAGGCTGGCCTCAAACTCAGAAATCCAGCTGCCTCTGCCTCCCACGTGCTGGGATTAAAGGAGTGAGCCACCACTGCCCTCTGAGTATTTTTGCATCTGTATTCATAAGCAAAATTGGTTAATGATCTATTTCCTTGTTGGGTCTTTATGTTCTTTAGCTACCAGAGTAATTGTAGCTTTATGAAATGAATTAGGTATTGTTCTGTCTATTTCTATTGTGGGAAATAATTTGAGGAATATTTGGTATTAGCTTTTGTTGAAGGTCTGGTAGAATTGTCCATAAATCCATCTGGCCCTGCACTTTTTTGGTTGGGAGGTTTTTAATTACTGCTTCTATTTTCTTAACAGTTAGGGACAGTTTAGATAGTTTACCTGATTTCTACTTAAGTTGGTATTTTGTCTGTCTAGAAAAATCTTCCATTTCATCTAGTTTTTCCTCTTTTGTTGCTTGTGAGGAGCAGGTGTGGCCGCAGCCCCAAGATGGCACCCAGGACTGCTGCCAAGTCTTATGACTGGCACCTGACTTCCTCATATCCCTCAAGATAGCCAAGTACCTTGAGCTGCATTGCGCAGATGCACCACCAAGTAAGATCAGATGATGTGACGAATGTAGTCCTGAGCCAATGAACAGTGCCTACGTGGACTGGGGTAAGGGGGAGTGGACTGGAGGGGAAAAATGGGGAACGCTGAGAGAGGTCAGGGCATTCTTTTTGCTACACATTTGTGAAGTTCCTTTATAGTCTGCCTTGAGAAGGACGTCGGTTTTGTTGCTTCTTTTCTGCTGGTCGGAGACGCGACAAGTGCTTGAACCCGTATGGGGATGTGATGAGTCCAGAATCTTGGCAGTCAGGGTAGCAGGCTGGAAAGCTCCCAGGTAAGTGGGATGATTCAAGTTCTCAGTTAGAGACTATTAGGTTCCCGGATTAGGGACTATTGAGGTTCTTGGAGTGAGACAATTAAAGTTATACCAAGCACTATGGGAAACACAATATCAGGACAGTCTGTTCATCAGGCCTGAAAAGACCTCCTAAAGGTAAAAGGAATTGGGCTAAAGAAGGAAACCCTAGAAAATTTTCTGAAATCGGTAGATCAGGTGGCCCCATGGTTCCCAGTCTCTGGTCACCTTACTGGACCGAGCTGGGAGAAGTTAGGAAAAGATTTGAAGTTTGTAGAGGAACAGGAAATCCTTGCAAAAAGGGTTCTACCGGTATGGAAGTTAGTTCGCAACTGTATAGAGGACAAGGAAAGATGTGGAGCAGAGCTGCAGAAGGGGAATGAGGCTTTGAACCAAGTAAGAGAGGAGAGATCACAGAAGTCCGATGCTGAAAGCAGTTCTAGCGAAGGGGACATGTCTGAAGAGAACTTGGAAAGTATAGCAGACAGTTTAGAAAAAGTGAAAGTAAAAGTGCAGCCATCTGCTCCGGGGCCACCGAGTTATGCTCCCGAAGGCGCCACAGGGCGTAGTTTGCATCCAGAAGCATGGTGAAAGCTAAGTGCTCATTGCTTCCCGGTTTTCCAGGATGCTCAAGGAGCTCGGTTCCATGAGCCACTAGATTGGAAGGTAATTCAAAGACTGGTGGAAGGGGTACGAGCCTACGGGGTCAGTGCCGCTTTCGTTATTGCTCAACTTGAATCTGCATCTCTGTTGTCTAACTCCCAGCGATTGGCAGAATCTGGCACGAGCCTGTCTTTCCCCTGGACATTATCTTGACTGGAAAGCATTCTTTATAGAATATTCAGGTGAACAGGCCACCCAGAACTCGAGTGCAGGGCAAGCGGCCTGGGATCAGGATATGCTGCTGCACAGATTAACTACCCTATACAAGTTTATGAACAAATTAATAAAATAGGAACTAAGGCTTGGAAGTCCCTCCCTAACAGGGGAGAGGTTAGTGGTAATTTAACAAAAATCCTTCAAGGACCCATGAAGCCGTTTGCAGACTTTGTGGCCAGGGTGGTAGAAGCAGCAGGGAGGGTGTTTGGAGATCCTGATACGGCCATGCCATTAGTGAAACAGCTGATTTTTGAACAATGTACAAACGAATATAGAAAAGCCATTAACCCATATAAACATAGGGGGCTTGAGGTATGGATGAAGATCTGTAGAGAGATAGGAGGCCCATTAACTAACGCAGGGCTGGCTGCTGCAGTTGTGCAGGTCTCCCAAGGAAAGAATGGGTCCAGGAATACAGGTTGTTTCAAATGCGGGCAACCTGGTCATATAAGGCGACAATGCCCACAACAGACTGGAATGGGAGGCCAGCGGCCTTGGGTACCTGGACTTTGTCCAAAATGTAAAAAGGGAAATCACTGGGCTCATGAGAGTCACTGAGTGAAGGATATTCATGGGCAGCCAATCGAGCATGACAGCGCTGCACCAAAAATCGGAAGACGGGCCCCCCGACCTCAGGGCCCTCAAATATATGGGGCAGTCACAGAGGGGTGGCCCAATTTGAGACTGCCAATGCAGTGGAACACCCCAGGAGGGCCAAGAGAGGAAGCGCAGGGCTCAACCTCAGTTCTGCCACCCTACTCTTATTAACCCCCCCCCCCATGGGAGTCCAGCTGATGGATTCAGATTTCAAAGGCCCTCTACCAGCAGATACAGTAGGGTTGATCTTAAGAAGGAGCTCTGTAACAATGCAGGGCCTGATAGTCCATCCTGGAGTCATAGATTCAGATTATATAGGACAAGTCAAGATCATGGTCTCTTCACCTATGGGCATAGTAGCCATCTCCCCTGGAGATCACATAGCTCAGTTGCTTTTATTACCTAGTTGTCATTCACAGTTCCCAGCTAAGGAGGAAGAAAGAGGGGACAAGGGATTTGGCTCTACTGGCACTTCTGCCATTTTTTGCTCCCTAGATTTAGATGAAAGACCTTTATTGCAGCTTATCATAGAGGGAAAATCCATTTCTGGGCTGTTGGACACTGGCGCAGATCACAGTATCATCAGCGTCAAGGACTGGCCCTCTGGTTGGCCACATCAGCGATCAGAGCAAACCCTGAGAGGACTTGGATATGCTCAGATGCCAGAAATGAGTTCCTGCCATTTAAGTTGGTGTAAGGGCATTCAGGGCATTTCCAGCCCTATGTGCTGCCCATCCCTATTTCATTATGGGGGCGTGATTTGATGAAAAAGATGGGTTTTAAACTGACCAATGAAGGACCATATAGTACTCAAGCCCAGCGAATGATGTTGCATTCGGGATATAAGCCTGGTAAAGGTTTGGGTCGCCATTTAAAGGTAGGCTATCCCGATACCAGTTGAGAGGAAGAATGACCGAGCCGGTTTGGGTTTTTCCTAGGGGCCACTGAGGGAGCTCTACCCATTACTTGGAAGACAGAGGAACCAGTGTGGGTTCCTCAGTGGCCACTACCCTCAGAGAAATTAACAGCAGCACAAGATCTGGTTAGGGAACAGTTGAACCTAGGCCATATCAGACCCTCTACTTCCCCCTGGAATACCCCGATTTTTATTATCAAGAAAAAGTCAGGAAAATGGAGGTTATTACATGATTTGAGAGAAATTAATAAACAGATGGTAATTATGGGACCTGTACAGAGAGGATTACCCCTTCCTTCTGCCTTACCTAGAAATTGGCCTTTAATTATTTTAGATATTAAGGATTATTTTTTTTCCATTCCATTGCATCCCCAGGATGCAGTCATATTTGCTTTTACAGTGCCCTCTATTAATCATGTTGAGCCTGATGAGAGATTTGAATGGGTTATTTTGCCTCAAGGCATGGCTAATAGCCCCACCATGTGTCAACTTTATGTAGATTCTGCTCTTAAAGGGGTAAGAGATCAATTTCCTAGGTTGAAGTGTTATCACTATATGGATGATATACTTCTTGCTGCACCCACAGAGGAGATGTTGGAACACGAATATAGTGTAGTGATCCAAAAATTAAAAGAAAAGCAATTGATTGTAGCCCCGGAAAAGTTTCAGAAAGGAAAAGTGGTGAATTATTTAGGAACAAAAATTTTTGATAGTCAAGTATCTCCCCAGAAAATTCAGATTCGGACAGATAATTTGAGGAAATTGAATTATTTTCAAAAGCTATTGGGGGATATACAGTGGGTACATCCCTATTTAGGCCTAACCAACAAACAATTACAACCATTATATGATATTTTACCGGGAGATATAGAATTAAATTCTCACCGGCAGCTTACTGATTCTGCCCGCGTAGCGTTAAGTTTGGTCGAAAAGGGTATTCAAACAGCAGCATTAAAGAGAAGAGATCTGTTCAGTCCTATTATTTTGTGCATCCTGCCCTCCAAGACCCAGCCTACTGGAGTCCTCTGGCAGGGCGCCCCTTTGCTATGGATACATCCCAAGATTTCACCCGCAAAAATCTTGTCTTATTACCCTACCTCGGTAGCACAATTGTCCTTGATTAGCCTACAACAATGTATTCAATATTTTGGCAATCCCCCTCAGGAATTTATTGTTCCATATAATATGAAGCAAATAGAAGTATTATCAGCTACTGTTGATGATTGGGCAATTTTGAGATGTAGCTTTATGGGAAAGATGGATAATTATTTCCCTAAGGATCCCATTTTGTAGCTGATTAAAGCTCATCCAGTTGTTTTTCCACGAATTACTTCTTGAGTGCCATTGCCTGATGCCCCTTTAAATTTTACAGATGGGTCTAAGACAGGCTGCGGAACATATTTGGTCCATGGCTCCACACCAGTAACTTTACAGTTTCCCCTTCCTTCTCCCCAAGTTATTGAGTTGCACATTGTTATAAAAGTTTTTGAATTGTATTCTGAATCTTTTAATTTAATTTCAGATAGTCAGTATGTGGTTAATTTGTTAGCAGTGCTGGAAGTGATGGGGAAGGTGAATTTTCGATCCACTATAGAGGATTTGTTAAATAAATTGCAATCCTTAATTTTAAATATAAGTTCTCCATTTTTTGTCCAACACATTCGAGCTCATACAGGTTTGCCTGGCCCTTTAGCAGAGGGCAATGATTTGGTTGATAAAGCTGCTAGAGCTGCTTCTGCCTTTTTGATTCAAACACCTGTAGAACTGGCTCGTGAATTTCATTCACAGTTTCATGTGAATTCCAAAACACTTTCTTTTCAATTTCATATTACTAGAGCAGAGGCAAGGGATATTGTTATGGCTTGCAAAGCCTGTGTCCCCCTATTGCCTCTGGCGAGTGTGGGAGTAAACCCTCGAGGCCTGCTTCCCCTCCACATTTGGCAAATGGATGTGACTCATTTTTCAGAATTTGGTAAACTGCAATTTGTTCATGTTTCTGTAGATACAGCCTCTGGAGTGTTGTTTGCCTCCCTGCATACTGGTGAAAAGGTGTGCCATGTCATTGACCATTGCTTTGAGCCATGGGGTGAGACCAGAGAGCTTAAGACTGATAATGGACCTGCTTATACTTCAGCTTCTTTTGTTTCCTTTTGTAAAATGATGGGTGTCCACTTGGTGCACGGTATACCCTACAATCCTCAGGGCCAGGACATCATTGAAAGAGCCCATCACACTCTGAAAGAGTGTCTAATAAAACAGAAAGGGGGAGTAGCCTCTGGCGCTACTCCTAGGGAGAGATTAGCCTTTGCTGTCTTTACCTTGAATTTTTTGAATAAAGATAAAAATGACTTTATTGATTGCTGCGGAACGGTTTGCCAATCCCAAGGCATCCTACAAAGGCATAGTCATGTGGAAGGATGTTCTGAACGGACGATGACATGGACCCGATCCTGTGTTGATCTGGGTGAGAGAGTCTGTTTGTGTGTTTTCACAGGATCATCGCCAGCCGCTGTGGGTTCCAGAGCGATTGACGAGGGTAGTTCAAGATGGACAGAGGTGCCCTGTCGAAGCTGCACCTGAGGGTGATGATGCTGCCTGCAGTGATGACTGAAGATCTACGATGGGCCCCCTTTTGTAGGGGTATTCGAGATTTGTTGCCCCCATGGACCAGCTGCCAGTCCAGGAAAGCTGAGTGGGCCATGAAAAAATATTTTACCTTTTCCCCTTATATTAGTACCAGTCATAAATCAAACGTTTTCAGGGTTTAATTGGACGTATCAAAATCCAGCCCAGAGAGGGGCAAGCAATCCCTTTAATGTTTGGCTGTTGTGTGGGATAAATTGGGAGTTGTACAGATCTTCTTCTTTGAGTATGTTGACGGGTGGGGCATGGGGAAATACTAGATTTTATTGGAATGGATCTGTATTATTTGAGTCTTCTGTTATTCAATTTGCTTATGGGAAGAATGTATTCTTTAAAGCCACGCCTGTGTGCATTTGGCCTCCTTTTATATTTTTAGTTTATAAATGGTAGTTATTTTGATGATGATGTAGAATGTAAGGAGGATAGTTGTTTTTATAGTATGTGTTCAAATACTTCTATGTTTTCTTTAGCTATTGTGACCAGAATGCCTAGATTTGTACCATGGCCCATGCAGACCCCTTCGGTTATGACCTTGTTTAGACCCAAAAGAGATTTTGGGATAGTCCATATCAATTCCACTCGGGTGGAGGTATCCATGGCTGAAGGACTTGCAAATTCGATTGCTACCTCTAAGTCACACCTAAAGGAATGATCCGGTATTGGTGGATTGGCACTGTGCTGCGTGCTCATCAGTGTCCTGGCCTTTTGGTGCATCTGCCGCATGCAACATCGCCATCGCAGGGCTCAAGCTCTGTTGATACAAACCTTTGCAGCTGTGGAGATGGGACAATCTCAAGTGTGGCTTGGCATGGTAGGGAAGTAGTCAGTGATGGGTAAGACTCCCTGGCTGTGTTACCAACTTAAGACAGGGATCAGACCACTGCTGTCTGTCTCCTGATGACGGTTAAGGAGAATTGTTGCAGGGGGCAACCTAAGACAGGCATTCTCTCTGCCAATTTAAAGAATAAGGGGGAGATGTGAGAAGCAGCTGTGGCCGCAGCCCCAAGATGGCGCCTGGAACTGCTGCCAAGTCTTATGACTAGCACCTGACTTCTTCATATCCCTCAACATAGCCAAGTACCTTGAGCTGCACTGCACATATGCACCACGACGTAAGATAGGATGATGTGACGAATGTAGTCCTGAGCCAATGAACAGTGCCTAAGTGGACTGGGGTAAGGGGGAGTGTACTGGAGGGAAAAAAGGGGGAACGCTGAGAGAGGTCGGGGCATTCTTTTTCCTACACATTTGTGAAGTTCCTTAATCTGCCTTGAGAAGGACGTCGGTTTTGTTGCTTCTTTTCTGCTGGTCAGAGACGGTAATGACAGTTGCATATAGGCTTCTGTAGTAGGATTTGCTGGTTTTTTTAATCAACTCTGTTTCTGTTGTTATGTCTCCCTTTTCACTTCTGATTTTGTTGATTTGGATACTGTCTCTGTGCCCTTTAGTTAGTTAGGCTAGGAGTTTATCTATCTTGTTGCAAACACAATCATTGCTTTTTCAGAGAACAAGACCCTTACATCAGGAGGTTTAAACTGTATGGCACAGTAGCTGCAGGGCAAACACTTGTAGTTTGAGTCCATCATGAACACCTACATTCATGTGCACATTTGCCAATGCAAACATGCATAAACACACACACGTACACAGAGAGAGAAACAGACAGACAGACAGGCAGTAAGGCAGGCAGTGAGATGGAGAAAGGCAAGCAGACAGATAGACAGACAGACCGACAGAAAGACTAAAAAGTTCCCAAACCATGCAGCCACGTTTTGACAAGAACAGCCCCTCAATCTCTCATCACTCAATGGTAATAATAGTCCAGTTTTTCAAACACCTCCAGTATCCTCTAAGGAAGTTTTTCAAAGTCATAAAACATATACATTCACATTCCTCCTAAAACCAACCTCACTTTATTGGTACAAATTTTCATTCTCATTCCATTCTATTTATTTACTTGTATCAAAAGCCTGACCAAATCAACCTTCAACAGCAAGCAACGTTACGCATAATTACTAGTCCTGTAGGTACTGAGACTCAAACTTGAGTCCACTGACACAGCACCCAGTGCTCTTAGACACTGGGCCATCACTCCAGCCCATTGTCATGCCCTTTCAGTCCTGCTGATAGCAACTAATTTGACAATACCTCTATCCATCAATTTGTGAAGAAAGAATGATTTCAAATCCAAATTAAACATACACCCACACCCACACAAACACTTTTGTAAGAGAACTTGTAGGAAAACATGTTGTAGATATGATATTTAATTGTGGTCTGGCTTTTACTTTCAGAGAGTCCATTAGTATCATGGTAGGAAGCCTAATGGCAAATTGTCAGACATAGTGCTGAATAAATAGTTGTGAGTTCCATGTCTTGAACTATAGGACAAGAGAATGAGGGGGAATCTGGGCCGTGGTAGTGCATGCCTTTAATCCCAGCCCTTGGGAGGCAGAGGCAGGTAGATTTCTGAGTTTGAGGCCAACCTGGTCTACAAAGTGAGTTCCAGGACAGCCAGGGCTATATAGAAAAACCCTGTCTCGAAAAAAAACAAACAAACAACAACAACAAAGAAAGTAACTCTGTTCAAAACTTTTATCATATTCATCTAATCTTTTAC